>NC_046621.1:7194161-7495451 GCF_900324465.2 Anabas testudineus | reverse complement strand
GTCTTTGGCCAGACTGGAGAAGACACAGTCTCCCTCACCCCAAAGTCTACCTCACCTGCTCTTGGCACTGTGTCCCCTGCCCTGCCTCCAAACATATCAGGAGCTGCAGGAAAACCCACCTCTTCCACACCTGTGCTTAGGATAGAGCCACAGCCCACCAAGACAGTTGGAGGAGAGACTCTGGGCAGTTTCTCGGGACTACGAGTGGGTCAAGGAGAAGAAGCTCAAGAATCCTCTGCCAAATCTTCTGCTGCCTCATTTACCTTTGCAGACAATGGATTTGGTCTAGGCAAGGGAACAGTACAGTTTAGCTTTGGTGCAGGTCTTCAAAAGCCTGTAGAAGATTCTTCAGGTGCAGACTTGTCCAAGGTGGCAGTTTCGGGCAGTTTGTTCAAGCCTTCTGAATCAAATGCCAAGCCGGCTTTCTCTGTTCCCCAGTCTAGCTCAGCTGCTTCAGCCTTACCCATTCCTACATCTTTTGGTAGTTTACTTGCAGCATCTTCAGATTCCTCCGAAGAACCAAAAGCTCCCCTACAACCTTCAGAGCCAACACCCTCCCTTGAAAAAGAACCAGCTTCTAAACCTGCTGTTGAGAGCACCAGTCCCCCTGTAGTACTTGAGTCTGCAGGGGATGCATCCACCGCAGCGACCACACCAACCCCTGCCACATTAACACCCACACCTCCTTTGGCCACAACTGCCCCTATCCCGGACACTTCCTCCTCAATCCCTGCACCAACTGAGGCAACCCCTCCAGCACCAGCCAGTGCTGCTCCCACAGTAGAGCTCACTGCCGTCAGCACCACGACCTCTGCTCCTGTGCCCACTTCAGCTGCTGCCACCCCTGCTGTTACACCTGCCTCCCAGGTAGCTCCAGCAGCATTTCAGGTTCCCAGTTCTGAAAAACCAGGCTCTATTTTTACACAGCCTGCCCCTGCAACAACCGACAGCAGCGCCCTTGGAGTCACACCAGTTATCAACACAGTTGCCACTGTAGCCGTCACTCCCACCCCTACTGCTGTTAGTAGTACAATAACTACACCTGCTAACACTGTGTTTGGGCAACCTGCTGCACCTCCGGTGTCTTCAACCCCTTCGGCTCCCACAGCCCCAGCATCCACGGGGTTTGGCTCACCTGGGTTTGTTCCATCAACTGGAACTGGTTTTGGCAAATCTGTATTTGGCCAGATGTGTGGCTTTGGTCAGCCTGCCAGTGGAACATCCAGCGGTTTTTCCTTTGGCCAGTCAGCATTTGGGGCAACTTCAAACAATGCAACTACTGGGGGAAGTCTTTTTGGTGCCTCTACTGCTAGCAATGTGAGTTCGTTCTCATTTGGCACAAGCAGTGCCAACACAGCCAGCAGCACTGGCTCAGGGCTATTTGGACAAAGTACAGCTCCAGCATTTGGCCAAAGCTCTGCTTTTGGGCAAGGGTCTGTGTTTGGAGGTAACACCACCACGTCGTCATCTACAGGATTCAGCTTCGGACAGCCCTCAGGTGAGTCTGAATCTATACTGCTCACTGGAAATGTTTATGGCTAAAGTGTGGGATGCTGTCACTTGAACTGTGAAAATTACAAATGCAGAAATAATTACTGACTAAAAGCCCGGACAGATCAATACTTTGTAAATGATTTGATATCAGTGTCAAGTCTTTTGTCTTTTTGACAGAACATATTTTTACCTGCCTACTACTGTTTATAAGTTGCCTTTTCTTAACCCAACTGATTTTTTTTTACAAGGTATATTAGCAAAGCATGTTGGGTTCACAAAATTCAGTTCTGAGGCTATTTATACGTTTGAAACTATTACTCCTTCAGGTTTTCAAAATAATGGGGGTTATAAAGATTTCAATTTCAAACCAGTCATCCATAAAAAACAAATCAGCTGGAGATGACTGCTAAGTCACATCTGACAGAGTTGAGGCTAACGATGTCTGACAACTACTGAATTATATTCTTATAATCTTATGGGCATTAGAGGAGACTGTGTGAAAATATAAGTCATAATAAAGTCATTTAACTGACCATATGTTGTGGTGATTGAAGTGTAACACAACCTGATTTCGTCTGTAGTGTAAAGCTGGCCTGAGTGAGTTGGAGGTGTGGCAGTAGCTGTCAGATTTTTATGGGGGTGTGGCACTAAAGAGGGTGGCATGAAGGGAGCTGTCTCATTCCCAGAGATTCTCTAAATTCCCAACACAGAATGGGAAAGTCTCTGTCTCTGTGGACAGCTGACAGCTTGTCAGTCCTGTCTACAGACTTATTTGGGGTGGGGCGAGGCAAGTTTCCAGAGTCTCTTTTATGATACTGGGGCAAGATACACATATACATGGCCTCTAGCAGTGCATAGTTTACAGAGAATGTAAACAAATGTTAAGAAGTCTTGACTGTATGTCCCTTTTTTATTATTATTATTACAGCTTTTGGCTGCTCATCCGCCACCCCTGTCTTTGGCCAGCAACCTAGCAGTGGGAGTGTATTTGGACAGGTATCATCCACTAATGGTTTAGTGTGATAAAGCAACCTATGAGCACTATTGTCTATCTGCAGTATTTCCCAATTCTTCTGGACACATTATTTGATTAATATTTGTCTCCCAGCCGCAGCCTTCCACTGGTGGGAGTCTGTTTGGTTCAAGTTCAACCAATACAGCAGCCTCATCTACTGGAGGTGGATTCTTCAGTGGTCTAGGAGGCAAACCGAGCGAGGAAGCGGCCAACAAGAACCCATTCGGCACCGCTGCCTCTACGGGAGGCTTTGGACAGTCTGCTCAGACAGGTGGTGTAAATATATAAAAAGGGTTCCTTCTATCTAGTTTTCATATATTTATGAATGAATTTTATCATATTGGAAACAAAATTTAAACCATTAAGCAAAAGTACAGGAAACAAACCGTCATTTTGCTCTCTTTGCAAGTTACGTTTATCTGCCTCTTTCAGGTACCAACAGTCTATTTGGGAATAGTGGGGCCAAAGCCTTTGGTTTTGGGCAGACCTCCTTTGGTGAGCAGAAAGGTAGCGGAACCTTCAGTACTGGAGGAGGGAGTGTTGCATCCCAGGGTTTTGGCTCTTTCTCTACGCCGACAAAGCAAGGTACAACATTCCCGACAGTATTTTATTTTCTTCAGTCTTTGCTGTATCATTCTTCAGAGATGTTCACACAGTATCTATGTTGCTTGCTTGTACTTTGCGGTCAACATTTAATCCAGATTTTTCTAATCCTACACATAGACAGATTCACCAGAAAGGGCATGTATTAGATGTTTGATATTTCTTGGTGTCTCACTTAGATACTCTTTGCCACTTTGGTGGAGTGATAGTGGGGTAGCTGTAATGGAAAACCTGTGCACCTATACATAATCGCGTTTTACTCAACAGACATCTCTTGACATTGCTTTCTCCTTTATCGTCTGAGCTACAGCAAGTACCCTTATCTCCTCACCCCAGCAGAACAGAAAGTGAGCTAGTCAGATGTTTCGGCAGTACCTGCCAGAATAGTGCTGATGCAATGTTACCTCTCAGCACTGCTGAGTCACAGTGCAGCGAGTGAAAGATGTGACGTATTTCAGTGCAAGATGCAAATTTGAGACACAAAAAGCCACTACACAGGTGTGTTAGGTCAAGAATATAATGTTATCTGGAAAAATGTGTTTACATTACCTTTGACAATATTTTACTGTATGTGTGAACCTATTACTCCGGCTTTAGAAAGTATTCAGTATACATTATTTGGTTTCTTTATTTGATTTTTGTTTTTCTTTTTTGTAGTAATAAAAAGTCGCAGTCCTCCACTCCACTGAGATATTGGTACCATTCAGCAGACCAGTGCTTACTGGCTCACATACAGGGAATGTAATCTTGTTACATTAGCTCAATCAATTATTTACGGGGGCACGCTGGTAGCCAGGCTGTAATTTCAGTACACTCTTTGTCCCCTGACTCTCCTACAGTACCTCTGGGGCTTTGAGTCTGTATGAAGTGTTCATCCTGTCACTAAGTATGTTGTTCCCTAAACAATAATGTACAGCAGAGGGTACACAGTTTAGTGGCTCTGTTGTGTCTGCTACAGAGGGGAACAATTTTCATGGCCATTGGAAATTATGGCCGAAATGTTGTTTTATATATTTCGTTTTCAAAACCTGTTGACTTTTCGGTAAACGGTTTTTAGCGTGTTCTTCCCTTAGAAGAAACATGCCCTTCATGTAGAAAAATATCCTGTGTAAATAAGTTATAGTCACATCATCCCTCAAAAGCCACAGAAACATCACAATTCAACTTTTGAAACCTTTTTGCTCTAGAAACCGTGTCGGGAACACTGTATATTTTCTCACTTCTCCACTTTTCCCTCTGTAGGTGGTTTTGGCACTGGTCCAGTCTTTGGGAGCCCCCCTTCCTTTGGTGGCTCCCCAGCATTTGGTGGTACAGCATCATTTGGCTCCAGCCCCTCATTCACCAACACCATGGGTTCCACAACTAGTAAAGTGTTCGGAGAAGGAACAGCAGCTTCCAGCATGGGAGGATTTGGGTAAAAGACTTCAAGCTTTAAAGCAGCATTTGCCTGCAGCGTGGAGCAGCTTCTTTAGAAATCAGAACATCTGTGTTATCTCTCTCACTCACACAAGCATATCACAATGTGCCTTGGTTTCTTTAAAATAGCTTGTTTTCTGGATGCTATACTGTTATTTTACTTGTTTTTTTTGTGTGCCTCAACAACTTCTTGCTCTTCCATCTCTGTCTCATTTATGCGCGTTCTGGCTTTGTTTTCGTCCCTTCTGCTTCTGCCACAGTTCATCGTAATTTGAGGAGATTAGTCTTGGAGCACTTGGTTTCATGTAACCAATCTCCCTGCTAATGAAAATGCAGCAAAATTGTCATTTTATAGATTAGATTACAGTGTGGGAGACGATTGAAATTGCAATTCTGATGTAATTAATTTTGCAGCTGTAGTGCGAAAAATAAGGGAATCACGTTTTGCTATAAAATCTAATAGACTACTGAATGGGAACATGTTTAAAATCCTGCAGCAAGTCAGCTTCAAGCTAACTGAAGTTTCAATTTAACTGTGAAAGAAGGGATTATTTCCTCTTTTACAATCTTCCCACCTTTTCTACTTCAGTGTTTTTCCATCTTTATCAAGCCATGTGTTTTGATACCAGTGAGCATGGCTATGAGCCCAAAACTATGGAGCTGTGTAGCAGGACTAGATTATTCCCTTCACATAATCTCACTCTGGGGTCATACTGCCTGCAGATTAAACAGCCCCGCACACTCCCTCTCTCTCTCTCTTCCCCCTTCTGTTTTGTTTATTCTCTATTTTCTCTCCCTCTGGAGTCAATGGGTGTGGGTCCTGTAGAAAGGATTAGTGCTTAAACCCCCGTCTCTCAATCCTCTGGTACCCTTGCATACAAACACACACCATCGGATACCCTCTGCCTTGCTTGCTTGTTTACTTGGAAGGAACAAAAAACAGAATAGATTCTGCACATAATTTCTCTCTCATTTCTCCCTTCTTCTCGCGCTTTGTCAAAATAAATTGTGTAAAGCCTCTAGCCCAGTGACTTAATTATGGCTTTTGGTTTCACTTCATTACATCCTCTGTGTCTGCTTCTTTTTGCAGGTTTGCCTCACCCTCCAATGCCCCTTCCTTTGGAGCTATGGCCAATCAGAGTGCTCCATCATTTGGGGGCCTAGCCCAGCAGAGCCCTGGGTTTGGAAGTCAGCCCAGCAGCTTCTCAGGCTTTGGGCAACAGCCACAGTCGGGAGGTGAGACAGCTACTTCAGTTTCTTTCTCTCTTTTTTTGCTTTTCTTCCCTCATCTTCTTCAAATGTTTCCTGGCTTCTCAGCTGCACTGTCAGTAGCCGTCCGTCGAACATCAGTACAGTTGAATAATGACAACAAAACATCTTGTAGCATGTGACTCCAGTCCAGTCTTTATCCTAGAAAGTTACATAAGCAGTGCAAATCACAATTGTAATCCCCTGACCACTATGTATGGCATTCTCTAATGTGTATTTAATGTTTTTCTAGGGCTCTTCACATGGTGTTTATTTCCTATCTACCAGCAGGAATGACTCTGACAAACTGAATATTTCTTATTTTGGTGCAGTGATTATTCTGTCAGTGCAGATTGTGCACCATGTGAAAAGATGCCCATTCATCTTTTTTGCTAGTTTTAAGCCAGAAATAACATATTTAGGAAGTAAACTTGTGTCCTCCACAGAAAAGAAGACTCTGTAGACATAAACTGAAGTTACCTTTCTCTAGTTCATGTACAAATAAAAGTATAAATGGAGCAAATGATGATGATTATGAGCCTTATATTTGATTCAGAAATGTCCCACCATTAGGCATCTGTCAGCAGTCACTCTACAGAGATGATAACTATGCGTGTCTATGAGTTTTCATGCATCACCCAAATTTGGTTTCTATACCTTCCTCCCACATGTGTGATCACTGTTTTATTTCCCCAGTCTTGTCTTAACCGTTTGTTCAGTCACCTTTGAAAGTGGGCTTTTGCGGTGGAAATGCTGATGTGGTTAGTCACGTCCATACTGTACTATATACTTGATAGCTTTGTTTGGCAAAGCATTACGTTGTCAAGTCATGTTATAGCACAGACAGACACATTTTTGTTATAGATGATTCATAATGCTGCTCATGTTTTTATTGTTACATTTACTGAATTATTCACTGTTTTCTGTTTTGTAGGATTCACTGGAAACACATTTGGGTCTACAAACCAGTAAGTTTGGAGAATCCCCCCTCCCTGTTTTAATTCATGTCATTTTGTGTTTTCAGTGTGAATGAACTGCTGAGTAGAGAGACCCACATTTCTCTCTTCATCCCTGGCAGCAGTGTGTTGTGCCTGTGGTGTCTGAACTGTGCTGAAGCTCACATCTTCAGATTTAATACTACCTCATATTCTCTCAGTTATTCCCCATCCTCCATCTCTTCTCTGGTCTTTACTCACTTAGAGTCTAATTCAGCTTTATATATTCAGCCATATATGAAGAAAAATCTGTTAATTAATAATGTAATTAATACAATGCCACAGATACTATATAGGCAGTACCTAAGAGTGTCGCAGGTATGACTCACCACTCTAAAGCCCTGTGGGAGTGCATACTTTTAATGCTCTAGTAGCACATCCTTACTAATTGCTCCCTTGTGATTAGATTTGTCATGGCCATCCCACAATCTCTCCCCTGCTCTCATCCCTCAATCCTACATTTTCTACCTCTCGCTCCCTTATGCTGCTTCTGCATGTCGCCGTGTGTCACGTGGCAGCCAGCGTTCCCATGGAAAGCAATCTGAAGTGTGCAGGAGTTTGTTGCGACAAGGCATAGCCTTAATGGACATGTTTACATACTATTAATAATAATAAAGTATTTCAGTATTTGGGTGAGCGATATATAGGCTTATAACTATATCACAATACTTTACAACTGATGATACAACAGTACTACACTAATAGTACACCAGACAAATTCTTACCATGGGGAGGCATTGTCACAATGTATAGTGGATGATCTGATATGACACTGTCTATTCAGATCCAAAATAATAGATTTTGTTTGTTTTGTTTTTTGATGTTTCATTAAATCCAATTTAAAATAGTCTTTTACATCACTTTCTATACATATCTTGTTCTTGGTGTTTGGTTTCTTTGGAAATCTGTGAAATTTAATTCTAATAACAAAATTAGTTGTATTTTTTCAGTCATTGAAACTATATGTCAGTAATCTCTCTCTTTGTTGTTTTGTCTTCCAGACCAGGTTCACAATCATTTGGTGGTTGGAGGAGCTAGTTTCATTGAACCTGTGTGATCAAGATGCCACTGTTACTTTCTGCAGTCAAGCTCTGTTTACCACACGGAGACTGTTGTATTGGACTTCAGAGGGTAAATAAAGTAACTTAAGAAGACGGATTTACATGTGTTTTTCCACAGAAAACATTTGTATATTTTAGAAAACATTACGTTTCAAGGTGTGTGCTGTGAATTCTCATCTTGTTCATTTAGGAAGTTAAAACTGTGTAACAAGAGCTTAATATTAGGACATGAAAATCTACTTTTTTCATTCATACAAGGAGAACACAGACCAGTGAGGTACCTAAAAAAACAGATTTTCTAGAGTTGGAAAAACATTAAATACTAAAGTGTGGAAACCAAGTAAATGACCATCAGGACATGTAGTTTTACACATGATGCAGTTTACAGACTTCACCACACTTCAATATCATATTCTGATAACCTGTATTGTCAAGACAGCCGGCAACATCACCCAGGAGGGTGATGTTGCCTTATGTCAAGCAAATTTTGGTTTGTCTACTTTGAAACAAAAGGTTTTAGGCTTTACTTTCAAAACCTCAGCTTTTCATGGAATTAGTTTTTTTTTGTTTGTTTCTTTTTTCCCCCAGCTGTAAAATGAATGCTCAGTCATGTTGCATATTAAAACTCCCATTAGATAATACCAAAATAAACAAACATACTTTAAAGTAGGACAAAAATAATTGTGGTTTGAAATTTCTAAGGTTATATTTTACCTTTCAGATGGTTTTTGCAGTAAATCTTCACTTAATGTATATTTTTACACAACAAATGGGAATAAATGTTGTTTCTCAAAAAAGTATTTGTCTTCTCTACACGTTAATTCTCTGACAGTTCACTTGTCGATACAGACGTGATGATGGTATGATGATTTGGTTTTCTGGAGTAAAACGAAATTCTCACGGAGTCTAGCGGGCTTGATTCGCAAATCTGTATATCATCTATGTGAAACTAGTTTAATGTGAGACGACATGAAGAAAAGCATGGCAGCTTGCCTGGGGCCATGTTTTGATGCTTCGCCAATTAATGCTAAATCCTATGAAATGCAGCTCATTCCTCCTTCCTCAGCAACAATCATTGAATCTAAACTGGTCTGTGAGAATGCCGATGGGGATCTATCGCTCGTATCAGCGCCTTGATGCTGTGGCATGTGGCCACCATCAGCAGAGCTACATTCCCAGCTTACGGCTGTGGAGCATGTCGCTGTCACTCTGTCGACTTTTATCTCACGTCTCCCTCCTAACGGATGGCAGAGGTCCTGGTTTCTCTGAAGTGACACAGGAATGTCAGGGTCACAACGTGTGACCTGTAGTAGTAGACACTTGCTGAAATGTCAACTCTGCAGCCCCCAGCAGTCTTCAGTTTTTTTTTCCCATGATACCTTGCTTGGTGGTTCCCCAGGCTCATGCGACCATGCAAACAACCAAAAATCCAAAAAGTATTGTAATGTGTTTTGTATTATTAATATTATTATTCTTAAGAGACATAATGGATTCATCACATCCGCACCTATTTGACATCTCATTTAAAGAATTACATTTGGACACATTAGCAGATTACATAGGCACACGGGCATTTATGGAGCCCAAAGTCTAATGCTTTCAGCTAAAGCGGATGAGCTTATGAGATTTCCAGCACCCACTCAACAACTGGCCTCTATGAAAGCATTAAAGTGTAGTTTGTTTTTATTGGTTGGTTGGTTTTTTCACAGATACGTGATAGTGACACTACTTATTGTGTCAAACTTCCTAATGATGTAAAGTGGGGAAAGATATTCTCACACACTGGGGGGGGGATGACAGCTGTCTTCATGGAATCCAGATAAAAATAGCTTAGTCTAAATCATCCACCGCTCCTCCTCCAACCCAACCCTCATTCATCCTCTGTTCTTGCCCCCCACCCAGCAGTAAGTGATGATTAGCAGCTCCTGAGCGCTCCCCGCTTTGCTTCACAAATTCATCACCTCCCTGTGTTGCCTGTGTGTCCTTTGTTTTTGTTTTGTTCTGTTTTTTTTGTTTTTTGGCCTTCAGGCATGTTTTTTGTGATCAGTATTTTGGTTCTGTGGTGAATGCCAATGATTCAGGTCACTCGTGCTGTGCACAGTGTACCAGCCAGGCTGCTCAGGTCACACTGTTGTGTGAGGCGAGTGTGCTTTTGTGAGCACCGGTTCCTCTGATAGATCATGCTACAATTTTCCCTAATGGGTTATTTTGTCTACACAGATCATCAACACCCAATAATCCAGTAACAGACAGGGCAGCTTGTTCCCTCTTTCTCTTCTATCTGTGTGCTGCGGTTTGCTTTTTTACAAAGCCTGACCCTGTCCAGAGAATAACAATTACAGTTAGGTTATACTGCTAAATTTAATTGTCAGTTTTAGTACTTGGTTCCTGTGCAGTCACTGACTGCTTGAAGCCTGGAAACCATTGACATCATAAGATGCTGGGTTTCTTCCCTGCTGAAGCTCTGTCAGGCCTTTACTGCAGCTGTCTTCACTTCCTGTGTGGTTTTAGGGTTTTTTCCCTTCAGTATGTGAAATGCAAGTTTAATGCAAGGTCAAATGATTGATTTGGCCGTTGCAGAACATCAGATTGTTGTGCTTTAAGTCTTGGGTTGCTTAGACAGTATTCTTCAGGCCATTGTCTTTCTGCACTGTGAGGCTTTGTCCAATCAATTATGAAGCAGCTGGCTGAATTTGAGCAGATAATATTGCTCTAAACACAATTCACCCTGCTGCTATTGCCACCAGTCACGTTGTCAAAAAATCTAAAGCAGAAGTTTCGCTTTGTACTTTGTCAACATGTTAAATATTAATATGTATTCAAACAGTATCAGTGCATAGTATGAAGTGAAACACTGCAGAGCAGCGCTTGCTCTGAACTGTGCTCATATTGGCACTGACATATTTTTATTGTATCCCATTCATTACCTCAAGCTATGCATGTTTTCTTCCTTTAACTGCTGTCACATTCTCTTGTAAAGACTCCTATGAAGCTGCAGAAAATAAGGACATGATCAGTCGTTATTCATGCGTAAATGCTAAGTAAAGCTTTGAGCATTGTAGCAGCGCTGACTTGAACATAATGCAAGATAAATAACATCTGAGCCACTATTCCAATACGTCTAAGGCAACCTCACCATTAGTTACCTACATTCCCTCACTTTTCCTCTCTCTTTAACTCACTCATTATGGAGTTCAGTGCCACTACTTATCCAGATACTAAGAAAGTTTTAATTTCAATCAACTTCTGTTCAGTTTGCCAAAAAGAGCCCTGACCCTTGTCCATTTATGTGTGCCACAACATAAAAAAGGTGCAAATTCAACACCTACTTTGCATATACATAACTGCCAATATTTGATACCATACATATATATATAAATGGTATCCTAATAGCTACCTGGCTTTGCATATATCAGCATATCTACCTGCCTTCCCATATTCAGCCCTCAGCTCCTCACTGTTATCATAAGTCTTTTATCGCCTGTGGCACTTTAACAAGCGACTTGCACCACTGATGTGAGACATCCCCAGTGCATTTGCACTGACGTGCACTAGTAGTTTGCCCTCGCCTTGGCCACGAAAGCTGTTTTTCTTTGAGAAAGAAAGTGTCCCAGTGTCACCCCTGAGTTTATCACTCAGGTGAACATTCCCTGTTTCTGTAACACCCGAATCCAGTACGAGCACAAGTTTTAGTCTACGTCACCACCCAGGGTTCATCAGCTACGTATAAATGATATTGTTTTTCAATTGAACAATTGAAGCTTCTGCACCATAATTTAGCAGCAGGGATTTTGATGGAATTTATGGGATCCCTTGTGCAGCAGGAGGCTTGGTCAGCTCATGATTCCCTAAATATCCTTCTGAGAGTATTTACGTCAACACTTGGTATAATTAATTCACTTATTTGTGGATTCTTTTTTTTTTTCTTTCAATGGGCAAGCATCTTTAATTTGAATGCATGTTTTAACTTATGAGCTACATAAGTTAAAACATGCATTCATATTTGCCCATAAAAGAATACATTTTTGGGGTATCGGTGCTTGATTCTCAGTAAAAATGTCAACATCTATCTATATTTATCTTTTTAGACAGCGTCATGTCAAAATTGATTGGACCATGTTGCTTACTACAATTCCTAATGACTTAACACTTGAACCACATATTGTACATTAACATCAAGTATGTGGAACTAATAGCAGAAATATATTGAGAAGTTATAGATGTGTTACCATCAGTTATCAGTGCATCATTACAATATTCAAAGGGTTAAACACAAGCCAGCAGATTTGCAAAAACCTGGTAACCCCAAATCTGTGACTTACATTTTCCCATAAATCCTTACTAAATGTATTAAGTGTTAACACAACCATTAGCTACTATGAGCACACACTTAATGGGGAAAGTTGTGCCAAGTAATAATTAATGAAGGCACCTGCCTAGAACTCAAAGTCTTCTTGTTGGAGCTTGTTGATTTATGGAGGTGTTACACATCACACTGTGATGTGGAACGACAAGACATGGCAACCCTCAGTCTCTACTAAGCAAACTGACGTTAAAGAATGCTTCAAGTGTTGTCTGGACGGGTCTCAATGATAAAATGGTTAAATGCACCCAGAAAAAAAACATATGAGAAAATATAAAAATAGAGTCCTAGTAAACTTGGATATTAATATTCATAGAATTTGATTTATGGACAAGGCAGGGACAGGTTTGGCAGGTGTTGATCTTAACTCCTTATAAAGTAGTTCAGCTTGTAATTGTGTAAGGGCTCTGGATGTTTTCTCTCAAGATCTGCTTGTGATGTCTAGTTTTATTACAAAAGCCTTTGGCAACGAGTGGGAGGTGTAGGATCCAACTACATCACAGGCTGTAATTACAATGCTTGCGAGTAAAGGTTGCCTATAAGTGCCCCTGTCGCTGCTTGTGGGCTGTTCAGTGTTTAATGGCTCTCATTGATTTAAATGGAAAATTACATTGCACTGTATAGTGAGGGTCTTTATTCAAGGGCTTGACAGACAGTTTCGATATGCATGTAGTTTAAACATTGATCTCTTACATAACTGTAGAGGTTGCAAAGTGAGCGCCTGGCTTAACAATGATTCATCTAATTTCAGGCAATAATGCATTTTTGCAGGGTATCTGCATGAGGAGCTTTAAACAACACTACATTTATTATTAAATAACTTAAATAATTTAATTAATTAAAAATCCTAAATGTAATTTACAAAACTCAAACTTTTTTAGGCAGCAGTGTGATTCTTGTGAGAGGATGTTCACTTCTTATTTTGTGGATTTTCAGTCAAACCTAAAGCCACTGTGACTATTTATAACTTCAGGAGCATTATTATTGTACTTTTATTAGTATTAAAAAAAGGTTTAATTATTAAATTGAACCTTGAATTGGACATTTTATTCTCTTTAATGTGTGTAAGCACTATAACTCAGACAGGTGTGAATGTAATATTAAGTATATAACTACAACATAGTTGTATGGAGGTCAAGTTTGATAAACAGATGCAATCGGAGTGAGCCTAAACCATTGAGACACATTTTAGTAGACCAGTGTTCCACAGATGACAAAGAAGGATAGGCAACTATTCTAGCACTGACACCACTGGAGTATTTCTAGTAATGTCCGGTGCCAAAGATACAGACACGCCATGATTATGTCTATTCTTACAAATAGGAACAGGTGGATGTATGCAGGGAGACACTGCAACATACTCACACACCCAGAGCCTGTAAATATAGCTTGTGAATGTGCAGCTCCGGAATGTGACAAGAATAGCACAGTAAAAGCTACAGGTCTGGAAAAGAGTCCAGCAAGTTCCCATGTACAAGATGGTGGACTTTAATGGTTTGAGCAAAACGGCCATCGGAAGTACAGAATCGGTTTAAAATCCCCTCTGTTTCACTGTTAAAGGGTTGTTACACTAAAGGCACAAACAAAATGTGAGTCATTGACCTCCATATTTAAAAAGGAAAATATCAGCTCCCAGAATAATTAAATATTAATTAAATATACCAAGTCATGGCATTTCTTAATTTAGTAAAGACGCAGTGCAGAGGGGCTGAAAAAGACTCCTCTGCTGGCATTGCTGTTCAGCATAAGTATACACCCTCTTGCAATTCAATTACTCGTTTCAAGTTAATATATATTATTCATTCGACCCACGTTTGTGTGTTGGTGGAATATTAGGAGTTTCCAAAGCCTAATCATATATAGTGTAGCTTTAAATGCTCAGAATTACATACATACATCTAACTATAACAATTGGGTATAGCTTGTATTGTAATTATTGGCATGGAAAAGGGTAAAGCCAACAACCAGATCCTACTACCATGTGTGCCTGTGTTGTTAAACACACCAATAAATGACATTGTTTGGGAAAACATGTTTCTTTATTGCAATGAGCAAGAGAACTGTAGTTTGTTTTTTAACCCCCGAGCTGTAAATCCTCACATGGCCACCCAATGTTTATTACTCCACAACTGAGAAAAGTTCCCAACAATTCTCCTATTTCCTGCTGTTTGGATAACTTTTGATGAACAGCTATATTAACATATCACCAACACTTTTTTTTGTGAGATGTATCAACAATAACTAAACCATGAAATTACGATGATCTTGTTCTTTCAATATGCAATTTGAAGTTCTGGAAGTACAGTTGTTGTATATAAGTGTATAGAAATCTAGGAGGGCTAAGTGAGATGTAAGGTGACCACGAGCCATCAAATTAGGTCCAGTGCAGGTCTCAGTAACTCCTCTGGAGGGATGAAGATTGTTAATAATGGTAGTGGAGAGTGCTGTCCAGTCCACACATCCGCGTTTGTTTTTTCTTCATCTATTCATGTTTTCCCTTTATATCAATTGGTGCACATCGCACTGCTCTATGTCCTGTATATACTTACATTGCTTTCATCAGCAATTTTCATTGCTATTAACTAAAGTATATGGAGTAATAACATCCCTTCAGATGCTATAGGAATCTCTCCACCAGCCACAGCCTACAGTACATCATGTGCTCAGCAGAGTATGCATAGCCTCTGGCATCTGCAAATATGGTGCAGGCTTTCAAGATTTTTCAATGCAGCACTTAAGAGGAAGGGTCTTTGTGACTGTTTTTTTTTTTTATGGTATCTGGTTCAACATGTTGAGATGAACCACACTGAAAGGACATGTGTACGGATGAAATTAGTATTACATCAGCAAAGGAAACTTGTTGTTTTGTCAGTTACAATGTTCTATTCAGAGCAGTAACGTTGGCTAATAATAATATTAATAATAATAACAAAAAATTACATTTACAAAAGCTTAAATATAAACTTAACTTTAGCTTAAGGTTTGCCATAATTGTTCTTACAATGACACATGTTATATCAAGAATTGTGAATATTTTAGGTCTTCGCTTATACCAATGGGGTAAAATATCTCCACAAAAGAAGAAACAACACAAGTATTTGTACATTTTATTCACTCATGAAAAAGACCTATATACGTATATATATAGAGAGAGAGAGAGAGAGAGAGATTTCTTCTTCTTCTTTTTTATTATTTCAGGGTTGACCCATGTTGTGCATTTTCACAGTTTAAAATATTTGCCAGAACTTCAAGTATTGGTGTAAAAGTCAAAGCTGAACAAAAGAACAAATACTGCTTTAACTATTTCAGTGCTGTATTTTCAAAAACAAATCAAACAAAATGAGAAAATACATCGCTCATATTATCTCATGTGCTACATCTGAGGTCAAATTTAATGAAGTTATTTCCTTTCTGAAATGAGGAGAACAGCAAGGTGAATGGACTTCAAATCAAATACTAACTTTCCTTTTTCGTGGGGTAGTACTAATAGTAAACGCCAGGAAAGGAAGGCAGGTGGTCCTGAGTGTGAACTTGGGATGTTTTATTGGTTTAAATAAAGGGTTATCTCATGGGGGTTTAATAATTACACAACAAAAAACAACAAAAGTTAGCAGCCCTCAGAAGAACTGTAATGGTGTGGGTTTAGGAGAGGAGACTTTTTTTTTTTTTTTGCTTGGCACAGCCCTACGAGCAGAAAACATGACAACAAATAATGGCCCACATGGTTGCATTTTGCATTTGTGACGTTTCTTTGAAAATACAAATACGCTAGTTGCATTTAATAATCGAAAAACCTCAACAGGTCTATCATTTAGTGCCAAGAGGTCACTGACCATGTCCTATTAATTGGCTTTGTCCAATTTTGGCACTTTATGTCCTCCATACACAAACAAACAATGTATGGTTTTGTTTTTCTGTGGCTTTCTGAAGGAAGCACAACACATGAAGTCTGCAATCCGAACATTAAATACACATCATTAATACAATATTTACTGATTCAGTAACAGTAACGACTCTTGGTGCACTTTTCTTATAATATATCATGAAATGCTGTTCACAGTCCGCAGGCACCCACTCTGTGACCTCAATCCTTCAGTTTCTCTTTCATACTAAAATGCATTTACTTTAGTTTAACAACACAAACGATACGTACTTCCTGTTTGTTAGTGAGCAGGTGTGTTTGTTCATATGGCTTTGTCAATTGTGCACATGTTCACATCAGTCCACGTGCCGCGCTGATAAATTAGTTCACACTGCCAATGTGACACTGCTGTAACAATCAGATACCACGCCAGGCCAGCTCCTTCCCCCCCGGGGTGTGTGTGAGTGTGTGTTTGTGAGGGCAAGCTCTGTCCCTGTTTTATGACAAGGACGTAACCTCCACTGCGATGAGTGTTTGGGTGTGTGTGTGTGAGAGAGAGAGAGAAAGAATCATGACTCGACAACAGCAAGAGCGCATCAGTGAAACTCCTCATCCTGCCTAAATCCCTCCAATGGGATTTAAGGTACTTTTACATGAAAACACACACACACACACATTGAGAGAGCAGGCCACTCTGCGTGTCAGGGTTTAATTACATTACACATAGTCAGGCTCGAGTACTCTCCATGGTGTCCATAGGTCACTGGAAGACATTATGAGGCTGTCCACAATAGTAAAACTCTCCTGTACTATATTAGGCTCAGTTTTCTCCTCGGCCCTCAACACAAACCACAAATTTTTAAATAACTTGTGGTTGACATGCAAGTTGAGAGCTTGGCAAATGTCAACATTATTTAAAGCTGGCACTGATGTCTAAATGGATTCACTTTGTTATCACCTTCCCCCACAGCCCCCTGACTTTCTACAGTACAGTTTAGGGCTGTGACGGCTCCTCAGACACAAACTCTCAACCGTTGACCTTTGGTGTTTGACTTCATTTAAATTTCACCAGTGGCTCCAGCTCGCCCTTGCACTGCACACTGTAGCACGGCTCGGCACAGTTCAGACCATTTAGGGCATGTAAGTGTGTCACTGCAGATATAATTGTGGTGGCAGTCCCCAGCTAGCCTCACTGAGGCTAACGTGGTTACACAAGTCAAGCAGACATGTCAGTCTAGCCACATATAGGGGCATTTAATATATAACACCAAGGATTTACCAAATGACATGAATGCATTTGATCTTTGACCTCTAGTTCAGCTAGTTATAGTTTGATTAGTCTAGTCTATAGTGTTTTGCAGAGCTTTTAGCATTTTGTGTGAATGGCTTTTTTTTATAAACAGTGGATATTTGATGACAAAGATGATTTTGTTTCCAGACTTTATGTTAAGTTAAGCCAACATATCTTTTAAAGTATAACTCTCATCAAAAAAGTAATTGAGCATATTTCCCCAAATGCTATTCTATTACAGTCTTGGTAGAAATCCAGGTGAGACTTTGTCCAGTCACACAATAATTCTATTTTACGATGGCAGAACGGATTGAATATCCAAACACAAAGAAATATGGTCTCAAACACTTCTGAAGGCTGAATACTCTGTTCAGTCGATAGCATGGAGATGCTAGTACACTGAAACTGCAGCAGCTTACAGATCTTTGTGAAATACATGAGCAGATCAGACTTGCATGCAAATTATCTCTTTGGTTGGAGCCAAAACACAGGGACTTGGTGAGCATAGAGAACTTGCAAGCTGGCCATTAACAGGACAAACTTTTACAGAGCTCATTAACAGAGTTTTAAAAGTGCGCACAGATAACTTTTTACCCATATTTTGGCTTCCTGTGCTAAGGAGATAAAAACACCAGATATCAAATCCAGTCTCCCTTTGCCTGCGTTTAAGATGAACATTTAAACGGGCGTCATTTCTTTTAATGATGTATTTAGCTGACCAGAGCTGTTTGTTTATGCATATGTGTCTTACATTTGCTGGCAGTGAAATAAAGGGAGACAAGTCTCACATTTCTGCAGGGAGCTACAACTGGCAGAGCAGAGAAGTGGGTCATGTATATGCCAACCGAGCAGTCGGGATCAAACTTGCATGCCTCCTGCTCTGCTTTTCAGCCCAGACAACACATAAAAAGCCAGAGAAAAGAAGAAGTGAAGGCTGGGGACAGGAAGGGGAGGGTGAGACAAAAAACACTGCTGTACAGATGATCAAGAATAAGGGACATGAGAGACTGCCATGTTTTGATCGTGATATTATAGAACAAAAGGGATGTTATAGATTTACATTTACATTTAGTCAATTAGCAGACACTTACAAGTGAGATACAAGGTACAAGGCAAAGGCAGGGTAAGCGTAAGGGGGTCTTGCCTAAGGACCCCTACTGGAGTTAAGCCACAAAATATGACCAGCGCCCAGCAGTTATTTGAACTGTATGTGTCTGCTGATTAATAAAAATATTGATTGTTCAATATGAGCAATGCAAACACTTACTTACTGTTGCAAAGACAGCAAGCAAGACAAGATGGTTAAAAAAAAAAAAAGAAGAAGTGAAAGGGAAGTGAAAAACGGGCCCTGAGATGGAAGTGGTATAAAGAAAGGAAAACGCTACACCCAAGACTAAATTAATGAAATGAGGGTGACTCAGTGCTTTTGATTCCCTTTTGCTCGAGTTGTTATTGTACAAATAGTTTAGTGTGTTGAGTGCTATTGACAAGGGTCGGCTTTACTGATGTTCTCTGTACGTCCGTCTGCACAGAGCTTCTCGTCTGTTGCATAATGCACTTGAAACACGACTAGTTATCCTGATTGTGCAACTGTGTCTACACGTGATGCTGGTTATGCTTGTTAGACAATACATTTGTCAGGTAAATTCAGTTCGGTATCGTTCCCGTCCTAAACCCACACGCGCCAGCACCAACAGTATGGAAGAGACAGGACAAATAAGCGAAAATACTGCATTACACGTTGTTTAAGGCTAAAAAGTCTGCAATGGAAAGCAATGTAAACTTAAGGCAGCATGGATTAAATGTCTTGCATGTTCTCAAAAAAAAAAAGGACTAGAATCCAACGTGTCACACAGTGCAGTTTGCCATGTTTAGCACATGGTGACAACAAACAAACAAAATTAAATGCACCTGCTCCCACCTGGTCAGAAAATAAAAAAAACACACAACTGGTATTCATACACAACATCTGTGCATATTAACATATGTCATGTATACAATTCTTAAATCCACCCACACTCACAAACCTCATGTCACTTGGCCCAAATGGCCAATATATAAAATTTAAAATAATAAAAAAACAAATTCTCTTGTTTTTCATTTTTGCAATGACTTCATTTAGCACAGTGAGACCCGACCCAGTTTGAAGGTAGAATGGTTGCAGTTTGTTCACTCCAGTTTTCAAATGTACGTTCAACTGGCTCCCACCTCGAAGCAACAGCTGCTCTTTCTGTTAGAGCTGGTTGAATTGGTCTTTTTTTTTTTGCCAGTTGTTTTAAAAGAGAGTGAAGAGAGAATAACAAAACAACAACACAAATAAATAAAATGAATTTCAAAGAAGAGCTGGTGAAGAGCAGGAACAGAAGAAAGGGAACAAATACGAGATGATACTGTTAAGGTATGTTCAAGGCCAGTCTGGTCAGTGAAACAGGTCAGTATTTAGGTGGGATGACCACCACGGGGACACCATTCTTTGGCCGCCACATCAGCACCTGGGCGTCATTGGCGTTGGGCTTGACCATGGCATTAGCGGGGATGGGCTCGTTCTTGCCCAGGATCTGGGGCTGTTCCTGGGTGATGGGCTCATCCAGTACAGCCCTCTGACCCAGAGGCTTGTCTGGGTCCACATTGATGTGAAGCCGCATCCTCCAGCGGATTGTCTGCAGGATGAGGGTTTCTGACGTGGCTTTGTTGATGGCTACCAGCCAGGTTGTAAAGCTCTGGTCACGGTGGATGCTGCTAAGCTGAGGCACGTTGCTGTCGCTGACCGGCACCCCCCAGGTGACGCTGGGGTAGAAATTATCATTCATACTAACAGTGAATTTGCTGTCCTTTTTGGTGGGGCCCACAATGGTGCAGGTCTCCGTGGTGTTGCCGTACCAAGGATAGTTGACCCCGTCTGAATCACTGATGGCCTGAATCTTGCCGTCACGCAGATCAGGGAGCTCCCAGCTTGACCTGGAAGTGGAAAGGAGTCACAGAGAAGGATTACATCAGAAACAGAGCTTCATACACTAAGTGTCAATAATCAAAAATGTGAAGATCAGCTTATACATGATATATCTGGGAATTTACATCTCAGTGGGGCGACCGAGTGTCTGACAACACATGACGGTAAGAAGTTCAGTCAAAGCCTCACAGCTGGGTCCTTTCACCAGTTTTCAAACTGACACACAGCAGGCGACACTCACTTTTAACTCAAGTGACCTGGTACCTCTAGTCTGTCCACCTATCAATTTTCCACTTGCAGCTGTAAAAAGATTACTTTTCATTCCCCTGACATGAACAGAGGAGATAACAATGTGATCAGCAACCACATGACTAACTCTCTGCTTAGGCCTGGACTCACATTATGATTTATGCATTCACCCAGGGGGTGAGATTAACATGTCAGGCATGATAATAGTCGGCCCTTCGTGCGTGTCAGTGAGTGTGCATGCGTCCTTTTGTGTGTGTACATTTCTGTTCAGAAAAATCACTTAATCCTCTCAACCGATGTCTGCAAAGCAATTTACAGCAATTTTCTATTATGTTATGAATTCAGACTCAACATTTAATTATTTCAGCAGTGAAAATACTGAGGAAACTTATTTTTTCTGATGACTGTACTTGATGCAGTTTGCACATTGCCTCACATGCACAGGCGGTGAATGTTGTAAAAATGCACCCAGTCCCGTGCTTGAATTGCTTTACATGAACTGTCCCAGTAGCAAGTGTTTCATGGTGAGCATCAAAAGCAGCCGAGCAGATGCACATCAACCAGTGCAGAGTGCACACAGGTAAAACGTGGAGTCGTCTTCTCACTGAGGAACTTTGATCATTACTGGGGAAAGCATTGCAGAAACGTAGCTTACAGTACTTCCTGTTTGTGTCTTTAATTTCTTTTTTTTTGTCTCTGCCACTAGTCTGCTGTAAGGTGGTTTAAGTGTCACGAACATCTTACCACTCAGTTCTTACTACAGAGGTACTCAACCATTTTGCAGTGAATCACTTATTGTAAGTGACTTGCTTAACAAAAGAATGAGAGCAGTCAGATGAACAATGGGTGTCAGTCAGTGGTTCATTCAGACCTCTTTCCTGCTGCTGATTGGTCAGATGAAGATGTTGTTGCCCTCCATGACACATAGACAGTGCAGAAAACCACAGTCACGTAAAAGAACGTCTACTGAGAAATGTTAAAGTTAAAAGTCTGATAATGTGATAAAAAAATTAAACAAAGCTCTATACATCAGAGCTGAAAGCTCTTCGAGGCCTAATGACAGCACTAGAATTACCAGACATTTGCAGACACCCTTATTGAGAAGATTCAACAAAAGCAATGTGGGAACTCATTTCCTGTTTCTGCAACTTTGCCGCCACATCGATTTGCAAGTTGCAAACATCAAAATTCTATCAATAAGATATGTGTGTATTACTCACTTGACTTTCTTTTGGGGGGCGCCAGTACTGATCCCGAATCAAGTCAAATGTTAAAGAGATAACATGGTTTGAGAGTTTAGGTGTAGGTGAGCATTAGGCAAGTAGTGGTTATGGTTATGGTAATGGTTAGGTTTGGGGTAGGTTTCCAGGAATTGAATATGTCAGTGTAAAGTCCCCAAGAGCGATAAAAGTAAGCATGTGTGTGTGTCGAGCAGCACACTAGCCTTCCAAGAAGGCTGGCAGTTGGTTTTGTTTGTGCTATATCACATTTCATGTGTCACGGTTGAGTGTCATTTTAAAAAAAGAGCATTTCTACAATTGTTGTTAGTAATTATATCTCACTTTTATGACAAAGAAATATTGGGTCACACCTCAGTTTTGGTTTCACACTTCCCCTTTTTGTACCTATATTTTTAGGGCCCGTACTGTAGTGTTGCTCTTAAAATAAAGGTATAACCAGACTAATTGACTCGTGAGTCTGTTTATGAAAAGGACCTACTGCCCAAACCTTCAAAACTGTACCTCAACAAACAGGAACAATGAATGTGTTCAGAATCCAGAGCAGATCATCAAGAGCCAACGGAGAAATCAGCCACATTACCATCCTCAGCTGTTCTGTTCAATTACAGCGGGCTGAAGCTTTATTACCATCAAAGAAACTACTTAATATGAGAGTCTCAGCAGTTGGAGTGGACTCATCTCCTGCATCCTAAGAGCGACTTCAAAACTGAGCATCTGGATTCATCTGTTTGGATGATGAAGCCTTTCAGCATGTACTGAATATGTGCTATGTCTGTTCCAACTGTTTCCTGTCATTCGTACTTCTTTTGTATTTACTGTTTGCTGATGTGGCTTTCGTGAACTCTATCCCTTATTTTTGCCTCTTAAACCACTTTAATTTAGTCTCTTCTGCTCTTGAACAGCTCACAAATGCTGCTAAGCATTTAAACCAACATGTCTCACCTTTGTTTGCATTTGTAATTTTATGAGTTCATATTAGTTTCTGAGCTTTGTCTGTTTCACATCAGAGTAATACTCTGGGCCGTTGGCCAAACAAGACTTTTGACTTTGTTTAGCACCATATGTGTTAGTGATTGATTCACTTGAATGTTTTTGGCTTCAGGTATTCTGCTTAGAGTTTGGAGATCACACACAGGACCCAGTTTACATAAAGGGCACTGATCAGACTGGATTTTGTGGTACTCTTTTTTTCTCACCACCTCTTTCTTGCCCCCTCACACACAGTCACACACACACACACACACACACAGAAACACACACATACTCATGCACTGTCACACTGGGGTGGGGTGTTGGGGAGGAGACTGGGTCTCTAATCTTAGACTTGCAGCACTCAAACATCCTCTTCTGCAGTGTCCACAGATAAAGCATATTCTGGATATATGTCAGCTGGTTCATGTCAGCACAGGACACAAGATGAATGCTACTTGTCATAAACAGAAGGACAGAGAACAATCTCAACACTGAAGCAACTCCATTTTACTGTATTTGTAACAGTACATAACTGTACTGACAAGCTAAACAATCCTGTTGTCACAATGTCCTCCTACTGTAGCTGTCTGGTTGTGAAGCTTTCTGTAGCCTACAGTCCTGCAGGCACAATCCTACAATACTGTCTTAAGGACACAACAAAACTGTATATTTATAAGGTTTCCATTGTACATGCAGTTGTGCATTATGCTTTTATTATTATTATTATTATTATTATTATTATTATTATTATTATTATTATTATTATTATTATTATTGCAATAAGTCTGAACATCATAGCCAAGTTTCACATCTACTGAAGAGTAATATTTGTAAAACCAAAACTACAGTACTTTCATGTGTCAATTAAAGTAACACACATAGTCGATTAGTCGATTAATTAATTAGCTAAGCAACAGAAAATTGATCAGCAACTGCCTTGACAGTGAACTGTTTTACAAGGAATGATGAAACAAACAAATAAAACCCACGATACTCACATCCCTTTGTTTCCATAAGTATTGTAGAACTCCATATGATTACACGCTTGGATCCAGCCGATGGTCCACGTCTCTTGTCCGGCTACTGGTGGCACCAGGACATGGGCATGAGCTCGGAAGTGCGGTGTCCGGTAGCGCAGGACCACGCTGGATGACTCGTCGATGCTGGTAGGGTTGGAATCGATGCAAGTTTTCACCTCCAGGACAATGATACTGTCTCGGAAACTCTTGGGCTTACACCTGATACTCTGGATACAGCCCATTGCATTAAATAGCAACACAATCCACAACAACTTCCAGAGGTCTGGAGGAGAAGAAAGACGCATGGAAACAGCAAGAAAATCACCACAGATTGATCCACATCATGCCCCCCATCCCCAACCCCCCCTAAAATGTTTACCAAAATCAAAAGTGTGAATTTAGTATATTTAGCCTTCAGCAGGGCGTCTCTTTAAAATGCATGCATCTCTGATTAAAAAAAATTACTTTCAGAAAACAAGAAGACGACAGATCTAGAACCCCGTCATATCTAGAGCGCATGTTTTCCGGTGCGTAAAACGCAACTTCACCAAACAAGCGCAGGTACAACCTCCCTCCCTCATCCGTGCATTGATGTTTTCCTGCTGTCAAGATACAAGTCATTTCCTCCTCAAGTCGAGAAAAGACCTGGCCTTCTGGCAACGTGCGCCATTTGGAAAGGTGCGCGTAAAGGATTCAGGTTAATTCTGAGCTAAATAATTAACAAAAAGGCGACTAGTGTTACATCTTGGTGTCATGGTCCCTGTCGTGTGATTCTTTATTTCAGTATATTCTAATCCCTCAACTACTCTAATGGTTAAACCTCTATGTCCAGCTGGTGACAGATCATATTTGAATAATGTTAAGCCGGACGTAAGCGACAAATGGCAGCTCAGATGAGATACCCACACTGAGTAGAGCTGCGTGGTAATTTAATCCGCAGTAGCTTCAGTTCATCACAATAAAAAAAAGTGTAATTGAACGATTTAAGAGCGTTATTTCTTTTTTTTTTTTTTTTTTTTTTTTTTTGCGTCAGTAGACATACGCGGATTAACGGTTCATGTAGTGCAGTTGCATGAATTATGGTCTATTTTTAGCCTGCAAAAAAAAAAAAAACAACATGCAAAAAGAAGTCTACCTATAAACAGTTCACTGCAAAGTCTCCAGTGTCTTCAGCCGGGGGGAATCCGGGGCTCTCACAGTCCTTCGGTCACAGAGGTAATTCCGTGATCCCCTCCACACCCGCGTCTCCCCTCTATTGCCGCAAATTATTTCTCCGTCCCACAGCGAGAGGTAGCATTTCCACTAGCATTGCAATCTAGTTTGAAACAGGGCACCGCACCATCCAAAGGACACCGCCGGGTCAACTTCAGCACCCATTTGACGGGATCCATTATTAGATCTTAAAAGTAAATAAAAAAAAAAACTATAGCGTCTCCGAAGGGAGAAGCGTCAGCTGTCACATAGTTCGACCGAGCGGACAGTTGCAGTCCTCCTGCGCGGGGATGCGGTTCAGCCCAGATTCCTGCACAAGCTGTCATTTCTCCGTGCTCGTCCCATCGCTACCCACGGCAGGTTCACCCCGCTGCACATTGGTCTACTTCAGCAAGCCTGGGAAGCAGCTTTATAGTATCTTCGACTCGACACTTCCCCTCTGACGCGCACGCATGCTGGGAAATGTAGGCAACGTGGTGATCGGTGCTGCGGCGTGTGAGTCCTGTTCTTGAATGATCGTGAAAATCCGAGCACAGTTTTTAAACTGCCAAGTAGCTTCTGGTCCAAGTGGAGCTACCAAACCCTGCAGTGATCTGTTTTAACACTTAACAACAACATTTCATCCTTTAGGATGGAGGTGATGTTGGAGAGGACACGTTGTCCATCATCAACACATTAGCAACGTGTTATTTAGTTATTATATTTTGTTCAAAGATGCTAAAATGTGACATTCAATTCTGTAGTATAAGCAACGAAATCATCTGGTTGAATCTGAAAGCAGATTATGGCATCATGTGGAGTTTTTCAGCTCGACGTACAGTGTGATTTATTATTTAAGGAAGACAGAAAGACGTACTTCTCCAATTTGAAACTATAGGAAGCAAGTTGAAAATCAGATGCCTTTTAACACCATTCAAATAAATTAGATTTTACTGTTTCCTACAGGAAGTGATGGGAGGGCGTATTATTATAATAAGTGATGAAAATGAGGCTCCATTTGTATTTCGCTGTGTTTTCCGCCGTATCATGTGAAAATAGGTCAAACTCAGAAGCTTATTACTATGCTTACGGCCACATGCTGTCCTTAATTGTTTGATTTTGTTTGCCTCTTGTGCAGTAGCGCTACAGTTTTTGGAAATCCTCCTTGTGTCTGTTTAAGCACCTTGGAGAACTCCGCTCCAGCAGAGCGCACCACAGAGGCTGCACCGGGATTGCGCGCAGCCTTACGTGACGTCAAATCCGCACGGAAGAACCCAACGCAGCGCTGGCTGGTGGCTCGGCTGCCTTTTCATCACCCTTTTGTTGATGCTTTTGTCAAGTCTGAGAACTTTTCGGATGCCCCCTGCATCACAGGCTGCATGTGTTATGGAGGCTGCGGGGGGAGATGTGGAGCGATGCTGTGTGCTTCATGCCTGGTGAGATGACAACATCGCATTTTTGCGTATTTCTTGCACATTTTCTACACTGGGCTTGTTTTGCAAAGCTTCACATGCTGTGAAACGCGTTAGCTCTATATGTGTGTGCGTAATAAAGTGCTCGTGTTGTTATTTTATCTCCATGCTCGGATCAGATTCCACTGGATTGGTCCGTTCAAGACACTCTCCCTGGCTGCACGTTATAAACAGCATGGACATCGCACATTCCTGCGGGTCTAAATATATCTCTAAGGCCACCGGAGGGGAAGGTCTGCTGTAGGGGGTTTATTCTGGGACATTTCACTGTCACACAGTGAACTCGCACCGTTTGAATTATCTTCCGCAGATAGACAATCGGTTATTGCACTCACAGAGGAGAACTTGGCCCTGTCCAAATATGCCCTCGAGTTACAATGTGCGATCCAGCGCACGGGAGAGAAACAACGTCCTGAGCAGACCTGAGTTCATGTCCCTGAACCATCAACCCGGTCGCGGAGGCGGCGGCGGCGGTGGCGGCGGTGGCGGCGCACCCTCAGTATGCCGAGGCAGCACCAGGCGACCGGGTCCAATCAAGCACCAAGCAAGCCAGCAGAATGAAGAACCTACCGACAGCGGCAGTAAAGACAGGAGAGAGCCCAACAAAATGCCAGAGGAAGACTGCATGCAGCTGAACCCCTCATTCAAGGGGATAGCGATGAACTCCCTCCTTGCCATTGACATCTGTCTGTCCAAGCGCATGGGGGTGTGCGCCTACACGACCTCCTCCTGGGGAGGCTGCCGCTCCATGGTCGCTCTGCTGGCGCTCACAGGTCATGGCATCACGTGGATCATTGGCACTCTCGTGTGTCTCACAAGGAGTAACACTCTGGCTGGACAAGAGGTCCTGGTGAACCTGCTGCTTGGTAAATGTCACACCACACTCCTCAATCTGTCCAAAACACGCAATGGTGACATGTATAATACAGTCTCATACAAAGTACTCCTCACAAATATCTGATATTATGATGTTCTAGCTGTAAAACAAGAGATAAACTTCAAGGACCCTCAAACATAGGTCCCTCAAATAGCTTTTAGTTGTTTGGGTTCATACATAAAAATAGTTTTTTTGTTGTTGATCCAGTATTGAATTGTTCATTTGTCTTGAAACACAGATTATTCACTGCTGTGTTTGGTGACACTGTTCATTATTCGGTCCAGGATAATATCTGGTTTGTTGACGTCTGTCTGGAGAATATCATGTTGAGCAGTGTTAAGTTAATACGTAATCCCGACTAAGATTCTATTTTCATGTAACAATAATGTCATCACATGTCTGGCAACAATGGTTTGATTCAGTTCACTGTGTAGTTCCCACAAAGTGTTTTGAGAACACTTTAGTCACATAATGGCTGGGACTGTCTTAAAGGGTGTTAAGCATGTCAGAGACTCCAAAAACAGACCTTGACTGTGCAGAGGATGTTCCCACTCTTATCAACTGCAGACTAGACTCAGTGGGACTCAGTTCCTCCATTGACCTAATTACTCAATTTCTCAAAGCGGCCATGTTTATTTAAAATAATGAATTACATGTGCAAGAAAGATGGAACTATTTCAAGCATTAACTGAGGCTGTTTTATTTTCATTTCAGTTAAGGACAAGGAAGTTGCAACAGCAACTAAATAAGCGCTCTTGATAAAGTGTGCACCATGCGGGCCACGTATATTTACATAACTCCACAGCAAGCAGCTGACGTTGTTTGTGATCAATAAAGATAATCTAATACAACAATACAGACATATATAAAGCAGGGTCTGATGCTGCCCAGCTCCTTGTATCTTCGCTGAGACCTGCAGGGGTAGTGACAGTAACAAACAGACATGATTAGGCCATGCACACACAGCTGCTGTTGTTGGTAATTAATCTTTCATTACGCTTGGTGGAACACACTGCTTAGTACTTAGCATTATATTTCAAGTTGCTTACCTGTCTTGCCTAAAAGAATACAGCAATACCCATTATTATTATTTCACGCGACATGAATTGCTCATGATGACAAACCTAAAGAGACCTGGAGCTTTATTTTACTTGTTTTGCTCCCGGCGTTGCAGCTTTGGTTCACAGCTTTTGGCTGCAGCAGGCAGCTGTCT
Organism: Anabas testudineus; assembly: GCF_900324465.2. Taxonomy (NCBI): domain Eukaryota; kingdom Metazoa; phylum Chordata; class Actinopteri; order Anabantiformes; family Anabantidae; genus Anabas; species Anabas testudineus. Next base: position 7,466,919 of record NC_046621.1, on the reverse strand, counting down.
TCAGGAAAAAACATTTTTAATATTTACTGCCTGTCCACCAAAAAAAAATAAATAAATGTGTGACTAGTAGGCAGACACAGTGAAGCTCAAGCTGGATATTTTTGCAACTGTACATGCAGAACATTTGCATTGCTGTCTAGATGTGCTAGACAGATGTATTGCCTTAGCTCTATCTACATTAATATATAGGAAGTCACAGAGTCAGTTATATACTAAACTCACTCACTCTTGCTGCAGTAAGAAAGCAGAAACTCAGGCCAAGCATTCAGCGCTGTGCCTGTACTCCATCTTCACTTGGTACTTTGAGAAATTATAGCCATTGTTGTTCACAACGAAAAGTCGATTTGTGGCAACCTGACAGCTGATTTACCCACTCCCCTTTGCAGTTCAGCAGGAGATGGACTTTCCATTTCCATTTCAATGTTCTGCTTGAAGAGTAAGTCTGTGTTCAACACTCAGGATCTTACATAGTGATGAAGAGTGTTTCGCAGCTCAGAACCAACATTTTTATGTGTGATCAATAACTCGGCGCTGACTGACTACATGGGGCTGACTTCAAACATGTTATTACGCTGTGCTGACTGCGGTTGTGCTGTCTGTCACACCAAACAACAGTGTTCAGTAAATCCATAGTGACAGCACCCACTGCAGAGCAGAAATACACACGGGGGGGATAAAGAAGTAACTGTCTGTAAAGGCCAGCATTTGCACAGGATACAGCAGTGATTTTAATAGACAGCAACTACAAACAAAACAGACCTACCAAGACGTACTGAATCATCACAGTCAGTTTGTGCTTACAGATGATAACATTATTTGTCATTGCTTGGGCCTGCACCAGTTTCATTGTCCGAGTAAGCTTTCATTGTTGCCCACCTCTTGTTCCTTTCAGTTTTCCTTTAATATTTTTTTTTTCGCAGTGGGCATGAAAATGACAGCTTTTTAGGAGCTGCAGTGAAAGTTAAAATAATGGCCCTGTTAGGACAGCGAGTGGGCAAGTGGAATGAGAAGTAGGAGAGCGTAACCAATATGTCAGACAACTGACAGTTATTTAGCGTACGGCTGGTTGAGTGTGTGAATGTGAATGTTCGGTCCACATTGATTTTCAGTATTATTATGCAATAAAATAGCGTTATAATTTAATGTAAGAACATTTTGCTGATGATACTTTCTAGAATTTTAATGCAGGACAGATAATGAAGATTTTATGTTGTTGTATTAGCACTTAAGTAAAAAAATCCTTCTGCTGAACCCATTTCCAACATTATCTAGGTAATAGCATATAAACAAATTCTTTTAATCCTCAGCCCTCATCCTTGATGTCATGACTGTTGCTGGAGTCCAGAGACTGGTGAAGCGCAGAGGACCCTGGGAGATGACGCCAGGGTTCATGGACTGTGTCGCTTTGGACATCTACTCCTTCCCTGCAGCTCACGCCAGCCGAGCCACCATGGTCTCCAAATTCCTGCTCTCTCACCTCGTCCTGGCTGTGCCACTTCGTATCCTGTTGGTGGTGTGGGCCTTCCTGGTGAGCATGTCCCGGGTGCTGCTGGGAAAACACCACCTAACTGACATGGTGTGCGGCTTTGCACTGGGCATGCTCCACTTTAGTCTGATGGAGACAGTGTGGCTCTCGTCAAACACCTGCCAGACTCTTATTTCAATAAGCACACTGAGCTGGAGCCCGTTTTTCTAAGCTTTTGATAAAAGGCTCTGCTTGCCAGTCAGGAACTTAGCCGAGGTCTTGTGAAGTACATTTTTTTAAATTATTCTTTTTGCAGGCTGCAAACTGAGACAGATTCATATTTGGATGCAGATGCTGGCTTGCATGTAACACTCAAAACAGACAGGTCACCTTAAACGATTTTCATAGTGCTTCACAAATTCTAGTAGTGTTAGTCAAAGCTACTCACACACCTCTTCTTCCCCTTCATTTAAACTAAGCCCTAATAATAAACTGACAATGATTTTGTGAAATGTACATGCAGGATGAAAGTTTCTACCTTTTTAAGAAGTGTTTTTGATTTTTGATGCTCATAACCTAACACTGTTCATCTACTGAAGGTCTGATTTCCTTTATGTTAAACAGATTGTCTCTTGCGTCTGAGTGTTTCCTTTTACTTTCTCTTCTCTGTTACTTCTTCCTCTTTTCACATATTAAAAAAATCGTTTTGCTTTTATTCTAAGTTTGTGAAACCTAAACCATGTTGAACACTGACGTTTGGTATATGATTGTATTGGATGTAATACTAAAATATATATAAAATTATTGTTGATATTTAACATCTTTTCTAATTGGCATGACTATTATCTTTGTATATTGCTCATGAGACTTAGCTGTTTTGATTATATTTATCAAATATGACAATGTTTCATAGAATTGTATTACTTTTCATTTAGTTTCCTCCCATGTGCCATCTCTGCTTTCATTAGTTTACATTTTTATAGCAGATATTTCTCTTCCTTTCCTTCATTAGCAGCTGTTTCACATTACCTTGGTTTGTGGCTGATAGTGATTCTATGCTGTGCTGATTCTAAGAGTGCAAAAAGCAAAAAATATCTGTTTTCAGCATCAGTTGTGCAGAAATCATACCATTTTTCCCTGACCTTTTTTAGTGACCTTTAAATGAGACTTGTTTGGGTTTATATTGTATGTGGCAGAACAATTTCAGTGCATTAGTTTGATGATCCTATCATGTTTTTACATTGATTTTTCATCTTATTATTAAAATAATGTCAACTGTCACTAAAATGCGGACGCCTTTGTGTTTGTGTGGCTGTAAAGTCACCATGCAGCAATGAGAAAAACTCGATTATACATAAATTCATAACAGTTTTTAAATAAAATGAATCAGCTAATCATGATTTTGAGAAAATTTTTCACAAGAACCTTTAAATATTGCATGCACTGTGAGGCATCACATGGTGCACAACTTGGTCAGCAAAATAATAAAGAAGTGTGGTGTGTTGAAACCTCAGACAAGACCGTTACACTCTTTCTGGCTGTGGGCGCTAAAACTGTCCATGTGACCACTTAAAGTTTCTCTCACTACTTTTTTTCCCCTGTAATAACATCATTTTGAAGTTCCAAGCATTGTGAATTTACATTAAATCATAGAAATGCAACTACTCATTGCACATAATAAGAATGTGCTTCATGCTGAGCAGCATTATCTTCTGGCATCAGTCTACAAAATATGAAGATCCACCCACACCTCAGCCATTTACATTGCTACAGTACATGGTTGCTCTGCACAGTATGCAAAGTTTTAACACAAAGTTTTAACATGCAAAGCGGTTTGTTATCAAAAGACGCTGTCACTGTCAATTGCATTAATATCGTTTTCTGACCAAGTTGTTTACTTAAATTAGATATGAGTCAGACAGCAACCCTGCTTCTCACTCTAAAAACGGCTATGTGTCTTCACATAGCACTTCACATTACTTTCCTGTCACACTACTCTTGCCACAGAAAATCTGACAGGAAACAACACCAATGCACTGGTGCGTGCTTTGAAGCCGTTAGCAGGAACAGAAACAGCTTTGAAAACTCTCCGGTGGAGGGTGTCAGATGGCACAAGTTCAAATGGGTTTTTTTATTTCTAAAATTTCAGCAATAATAAATGTTATAATTATAAATATGTTTTATCTGGCTACGTGTGAACTGGTTGAGATCAGAAGAAGAAGAAATCGACATAGCAGGTACATTTAAAGCAAAAGTCTTTATTTTCACTTTTGGAAATGTTTAATCAAACAGTTTAAAGAAGCAGAGGCAGAAAGTGTAGACATTATTATCATTATCATCAATATTCATATCAGCACAAAGTTTCCACATGATGCAATATCTATGTGTATACACCAAAGGAGATTCAGGGAGATAAACAAAAAGAGACAGTGACCTAACTTGACACTATGGTATACTGCATGTGAACTCTTTTTCTACATTTTCTCAGTGTAAAATAAATGTTATATTTATACAACATGTCTCAGACGGACAGCTATCACTCTGGCCGTGTATTGAGTTACAGTTTTCAGAGCTGAGCAACTTCACTCAATTACAGCCTGTTAGAAAATCTAGGTTTGATTTTGTGCCAAAGTGAAGGCCTGTATAACCCTGCAACACAGGTTCCCAAAATATCCCAGCGAGTATGTGCTGATAGTGCTTGCGAGCCTAATTCTGCAGGGTCCACATGCAATGACTCAACAGACACCACAGTCCTGCTGTTGTGTCTTCAGGCTCTGTTTGTGTCATGCTCTGAGTTATTTATAAAGAGGACTGAGGCAACATTAGACAACACAACTCTCCTAGTGCATTGATCTCTGTGTAGCTCTGACTATGATGCCTAACGTCTGTGACTGGCCATGAAAACTTGACTACTACCTACTAACTTGACTACATCCGTCAAAAGTAAACAAAAATAAAATAAAGTCCCTAAAAACTGTGTTCAGCCAAACTGGTGTGGTGGATTTAGTTGTCGAATAAACTTGAAATGAGGTCTAATCTGCTGTTTGGTCACATGGACCGTCATTATAGATCTGCTTTGTTTTTGTTGTTTTTTACATTTCTCAGTTTAAGTGTCACTTCTTCATTTTACAAGAAGAACTTCCATCTGCAGCTGCTCAAATCTGAATAAGCACAAAAACTGTTTCAGAGATTGAAGGGGTACAGACTTAGTTCAACACTAATCTTCACATGATTGTGTTAATATGAAATCTCAATTTGAGCGACATTAAAGTCTGCGACTTCTGTACTTACAAAACCTAAATTAGCTAGTAGATGTGGAGAGTCTGCATGAATGGTTGGCAGAGTCAAGACAAGTGCTCCCTCTAGAGAAATCTGCTTGGTTTTACAATTAACTGTGATCATGATCCTTGGCAATGCTGTAATGTATTTACATGTCAGTGTCATACAGTATATACCATATGTATTGATGTCCATTAAAATGTTTTGTTAATGTAATATTATTTTGGCACTATATTAGCCTAAGTTAACAGGAGAGTCTTAAAAGCCACATTTGCTTGTTGTGATTAATTCCTTGTACCAAATATTAATTAGATCTGACAGAGATAATACGAGCAACTTGTGCAATTAGTTGAACTCTGAGGAAAACAAAGAAACCTCTTTTGAAAAGATGCATCAAAGAACCAGTGAGGTGGCGCAGGACCACTGAGATTTGTGGCATCAGGATAATTTGTCAAGAAAAAGGTGACAGGAGACATCGCCAATTACATCTGTTGTTACAGTATGAGCCAGGAAAAGAATTCCCTCTAAAACTGAAGACTTTGAAAGAGTCACTAAAGATTAACCCAATAATTAACGGAATAGTGATGCCTTCAGGTTCACACAGGGAAAGGGATGTGAGTGTTTATTTAATGTCTATCAGTGTTTTTTCTTCCTTTTGAGGCAATATATGTTTTAATTACCCAATCGATTATCTCCTGTACATAAAAAGGAATCATTTTGACATAATTTCATTAATTTCCAAAATGTACTAACTTAAATGTTTGAACAAGTTTCCAAACTAGTGTCAGTCTACTGATATTTTTACACAATTTGGCATTTTAGTGCTGTTTTTCTTTGTCTGTAATCAGAGCCTGTTACTTTAGTCTATGTGTCATCTTCCTTTCTTCTGCCTTAGAATATCTGTTTTGATATAGTGTCCTGTCACAACAAGATCTAGTCTATATGTACATCTACATGTAGGGCAAGAGTGGAGCAGTCGCGAAAATGAAGGGTAAACACGGTAAACATTGTCTTTTTAACTCAAGTTACAAACTGGTCTCCAGTCACTGCTAGCTGATTTTTATATTCGTTCATATATTGGTGGCATGAGTGGTATTTTTTTTTTGAGTTGGTGGAACAATGATTCATGTTTTCGTCCCTTATTTGTATAGGTTTTCTGGCACAACCTAAAAATCACAAATGTTTTATTTACACGTATATTGTTGAAGTACCTATTCGCACATAACAGTGAGAGCTTTTTTTTTTAATTATCTCTTAATTCTATCCTGCAAGTTTATCAATACTATCGCAATATTGTCATCAGGAGGGTTTATTACAATAAACTGGGGATACAGTACAGCTGTTGCAATAGTATTGTTTTCCTTAAATGCAAATATTACCATAATGTCCTTTTGGAGTTTGACTGCAGTGATCTTTTCTGCATGGTCATTTTATAAACATAAAACACTCATGGAGGGTGTTTTCTGTAAGTGCTGACGTCGACCACCAGGGGCGCCGTTTCCCGGCTTACGTCTTCAGGTGACGTAATGACGCAGCGAGCGCAGCCGATCCAGCCCACCCTGTGCCCTGTTCATTCTCAGGCCGGGTAGCACCCCAGCAACAGCACTGCGATCGGTTCAACGTACCGAGATTGGGCTTTACAATCGCCATCCATCCTTTGAATAGGTAGCATTTTGTGGAAATATATCACCGTCACTGATCACAAGATACACTAAGTCGTTGAATCGGTGAGTTATGGATGTGGATGCGTGTGTCCAATCGCCAGTTTTGCATGTCTGCTCCGCTGCCCAGTTTTATTGTTGCTTTGTTCTGGGCAGCAGCCATTTTTAATCGCCTTGTCCTACATTCCCATCGCTGTCTTCAGACCGTTCTCAAAGCGAAGCAAGCTTGAAAATATTAGCATAGGTTTGGAGTGTTTGTATAGATTTCCGCCAAACAGCGTGTTTGAAGTCAATTGCAATTTATATTACATTTAAAACGCACAAACCCTCCACCCGGCCTGTCAGTGTTGTTCTTGGTACACTACCCTGGAAGTTTATCGGGCATTGCCGTTTTGCTAGTTTTCGAATAAGCCGCGACTGTCGAAGCTAGCTAATGCTATCCCAAAGCGAATGGTTATGTTTGCTTATTTTTTGTTCTTGCTCAAATAATCACAAGACAATAGTTTGCCCAATGTATTTGCCGCTTCGTCATCTAGGATCTTATGACTGTTAGATATCCAGCTCCACAGGACTGTGGCTACGAACACTCGGTGTTTACATAGCCATTTTACGCTTAGCCACCAGCTAGCATATGTTAGTAAAGATGGCTAGCATCTAAACCAAGGGTTGTCTCAAATGCATTATTTAACGCTACGTTGTAATTATTAAATATGTTGGGCAACACAAACTTAAACTGCTCTTTTTTTTTTATCCCGTCTGTTAGTTGAAGTATGTTGTTTTTGTTTTTCTGCAACGAAATGTCGGGTGTCAATTTCATGTGCTGAAATTAGCATTAAGTTAGCTCCTGGTGAGATAACGGGAGCTACAATTATTGTTAACGTTAACGTTTAGAGAGGCCAAACGCGGTAGGTTTAACATTAAGTTAGTGTTAGAGTTTTATTTTACCCATTTAACCAATGTGTTTGGTCAAAATATAGCCAGTTAAAGTCAAGACATGGCTAACGTTAACGTTAACTGTCACACCGTTAACTAGCGTTAGCTTTGATATTTAACCTTTACCTCAATATGCCTCAAATTTGATGTTTTTTGTACAAATTCTAGGATTGTTTGACATGAAATGCACGGACGCCTTAAGTTTCTAAGTAATTAGACCTTGATAGACGTGTATTTTTCTTTAGAAGTCCCTGTCTAACGCCTTTACATTTTAATCGAGTGGCCTCCTATACGTTATGGGTTGTCTGGTATTTATGTTTGATTGAAACGCTAATATTTATTTGGAAATACCGATGTTTTCAACATTTAAAACGCCAACTATGGGTTGTTGGGTTCCAGCTAAAGGAAATGTATATGTTTTTTATTTTTATTGGAAATTTCGGAACTTAATGTTCTGTCCCTCTCCACATAACATTATCTCTATTATTTTGTTAGTTGGATTAATCTATCACTGTCCAAGGTGAGAGCATGTGGCTGAATCGTTGAACACACCACAAAACAATAAAAACATATGTTATGGTATACATTTGATCCGATTTGAGGGTGTTTGGATAAAAGTATGATTTCTTATGCACAACAAGTTCCTATCATAGATCTTTCTAGCACCCGTTTTGCCTTTATTTACTATTATGACAGGTGAAAGTGTATATAAAGCTAACAAACAAATTAGAAAATGTATTTGAAACGTTTTTATTCATACCAGACAATTTGAGCTTTGACCCAGGGATTCAATATAAGTGCATTATGTTGTAAGTCTGCATGCTTTTGTGTATTTCTGTCGATTGGTTCAGAGGTTTCAGTGGCGTGTTGGAAGCTCACAAACTGTTTTTTAAGTATCTAGCTTAGATTTTCAGATTGTTTAACATTAATCACATCACATCACATCACATAAAAAAGCATGCCCCCTTACCCATTGGTGAGTACAGATAGTTGCAGGAAAGGGTTTGAGATTTCTGCTGCTGATGCTATGCCAAATTTATTTTGTAATGCCTGGAACAAATATACTTAAAAAAAGATTGGTTTGTAACACTTACAGTGAGATACAGATGTAAAATCAGATTACAATATTTTGCAGGGTTTTTGCAGTAATGGTGTAAATCATAATAATAATAATAGCATTATTTAACAATAAAGGTTATGTTTTTTTATCTTATTATAATGGATGGTGGCAAAACAAATTCAGTTCACATTTCCTTTTTTTTCGTTGGTAGGGCTTTCCAACATAAGCACGTCAGGCGTACTTGATTCATATCTGAACCGTTTCCGGACTTCTAAATTTTTTAGACTTTACGCCCCCTTAGACTCTCTGAATTGGCAAGCAAATTCTGTTTGTATGCATGATGCAAAAATCATCATGTCAGCATTGCGATATGAGACAATTATACTGTGGGGAGGAATTATCATGATACACTGTGGCCTGTATCCCCCAAAAAACACATACTGCAATTATTTTCATCATTTTCAACGTGCAAGAAAGTTAAATGTTACCCCTACCTGTTTTAGAGTTTAGTTATTTTATCTTGCTCGTACTTATTTGCACATCTTTTGTATGGGCATTTGCCACATTTCCACAACATTGATTTTGATTACAGCAATTCAGTGTCAGTTGTAAGGTACAAAATGCCATTAGTACTCTGTGAAGAGCTATCATGTGTCTGCACTTGGATGCAATGGTGTCCTTAGCTACCTTGGGTCAGGATATGGAAAATCTAGTTCCATAGCAGATGCTAATGTGGAGCAAATCACGTTTTCCTTTATAATAGTCAAAGTGCCACTAAGGAGTGATGACAGATGTTTAAATAAATTAGTCTGCTTTTGTGTATCATATTCTTTGTTACCTTTGGTAACATAAAGATTGGTTTTCCCTGCATCTGTGATGTTAATGAGATGGGTTTGTTACATGTGGCTCTGACATACTGAAAAACTAGTGCTGACAAATGGCAAATTATACATCACCACACATTGCTCACATCTTTTGATTAGAGTTGCACATGAACACATTTGCAAAATTACACATAGCATCTGTCTGGCCACTACACTTGTAGCTATAACTAGGACAGTGTGTGTTTTCTAATTTAAAAAGTATTACAGTCAGGCAATCAGATTAAATGATGTCTTCGCTTGTTCGCAACACAGCATGCCTAATTAAAAGGTTGCAACTGGTATTATAAAGTCCTACTTTGCCTTTCTTTTATTTGCTTTGAACTGACCAAGCACAACTTGTGGGTAAAAAAGAAAGTGAAATGGTTAAAATTCTAAAGTGAGCTTGTGAAGCACTGATCCCAGCCATTTTCACAATGATTTCAGGGAATGTTGTTGCTTTCTCTGTACACTGAGAGCAAGTAGAAATTTAGTTGTTAAGCTGAAAGCTTTGAAATTGCAATTAAAGAGCAGTATGTCATGATGTCTAGAGAAACATAGCTGTCAATGGTTTCCTAGTAGTGAAAGACTATACCAATAAAATACAAAAAAGGCAGTTTTAAAGTCTATTTGGAAAATTAATTTTAGGGCTTGGCTTGAAATGAATTATATATTTAAATTATTATATATTTAAATATATAATTTAATATTAGGTTAATGTATGGATAGCTCTTAGATCAGTGGTGTTTGAACAGTATAATATTTGGTAAGTTATATATTAATTGGTCTTAGGACCTATGTTTTTTTGCAGTGATATGCATAATAAAATGCTAGTTTCTTTTTTGTAGAATCAGAAGGCACTGGGAAGAGGCGCAAAGAAAAATTTCCATACTCGATGACATTACATCGCAATGTCCGATCGTTTGGGGCAAATAACCAAGTCCAAGGATGGGAAAAGCAAGTATTCCTCACTCAGCCTATTTGACAAGTACAAGGGAAAATCAATAGAAACTCAGAAAAACACAGGTAAGATTGGTTATCTTCTCTTATTTACATGTCTTTGCCCAGTCTCAGTCCTTTCAATATCAGCTTGTTAAAAGTACCTGCTTGCTCTTTCAGTAGTTCCGCGACATGGCTTGCAGAGTCTTGGCAAAGTGGCCACAGCCCGGCGCATGCCCCCACCTGCTCACCTGCCAAGCTTGAAGTCTGAAAACAAAGGAAACGACCCCAACGTGATTATTGTGCCCAAAGACGGTACAGGATGGGCAAACAAGCAGGAACAACCCGATCAAAAGAGGTAATGGACAAATCATTGATCAGTCATTAAATGATCAATTACCCAGTACATATTAACCTATAACACATAAAATGAGGACCTGTGGTGTAACTCTGAGAAGATGTATTCTTTTGTAGTGTCTCTCTGTAGCTGTCATGTGTTTGCTGACCCCCTCTAAGTCTGAATGAAAGGAACACACTGTTAGTGTTAGTTTCTGTGCTACTGTAGAGCTGTGTTAATAAACACAGTAGCTGAAAGTTGTTTTCTGCCAGCTTATAAAGCTTTCGCTATCTGATGTTCACGCTAAGTCCAAGCCTAAACAGGCTAATGTAAACAGGGGACTGGGAGAAAAGCATTGCTTAATCTCTTTTGCTGCCTTTCAGGATCAGCTGCGCTTTAATTAACCATGCTTTAGTCATAATCAACAGAAAGTGATGAACTAAATAATTGACACCCCCTGCTCTATTATTAGTATGAGTACTTCACCAGTAAAAGTAACTGTTGAAAGATGTAATGAGCTAAACTTTGGCGCAGTATTTGTGCATCACCTGGACACCAGCCCCAGCTGTAGCAGAGGGACTATAGTTAGCTAAAGTTAACAAAACAAAAGTATTCATCTAAAACCTGATCTAAAGTTCCAACATGAAGCTTTGGTCAGCTGTCTTTTCAAAATGCTGGCTTATGAGTAAAGATGGTCACTGTATTTATACTAGTTCAGAAGTCTAGTCTGTCATTGTTAGTCATAGTACATTAACTTGTTTCGGTATATGTCACAAAACATTGCATGAAGAAAGTTTTATTTTATTTTATTTTGTTTGTAGTTCTGTTGCATCAATACCACAGCTGCCGGAGTTGCAGCCACAGCTGGCTTTACAGAAGTCTGTCTCCAATCTTCAGAAGCCCTCACCGGTAGCCAACCAGGAGGTGTGTATTTGTAACAACAACTTGAGACTTAATATTCTTGTTTTTACTAGTGTCAATATCAAATAAAGCTTTTTATACTTATTAGATTCACTAAGTAGGCTGATATTCAACAATGACTTTAGTTTTCTCAATTTCCACAGAACACAAACACAGGTGGACCAAAGCAATGGGCCCAGCTAAATGGAAAGGCAGTAGAGCAAGATGGTGAGTCATTTTACATTTATCAAAAATTGTGATATGTATTTACAAAAGAATCAAATTACATGTTGTGGTGAATTATATGCTGTTCAGAAGATAACTCTCATATGTACATGTCAGTTAGTGTAGTTCCATAAGTGAGACTAATGTTCCTTTACGCATTTTCCTTTCAACAACACCATCAGGTTCAAGGGCCTCAAACCGACTTCAGCCCTTCTCTCACGAGGAATTTCCCACGCTGAAGGCAGCTGGAGAACAGGACAGGGCTGGCAAGGAAAGAAGCGGCTTCGATCCGTCGTATGGGCCCGGACCAAGCCTCCGCCCCCAGAGTAAGTTTCGACTCTCAAGAAGTTTAATTTCATGTCATATTAAAATTATTGAAATTATTAGATTGTGACATTAAAACATATTAAAGATAAAATAAGAGTAGTTTACTCAAAGTAACTTCTGTGACTGAGTCTCTTGGTGTCAAATTCTGATATGGCAGTAGACTTGACTTTTATACGGACAGTTGTGAATATTCTGAATGTAATTAACTGTCATTGGAAACCTGTGAATGAAGATTTAATAAACAGTATGTGATGAGTTGAAATTCCATGTCTTATCAACTAAGTCCATGTACAGTTTGTTACGTACTACAATTAATATCTCCCTCTCCCCACTCTAAGATGTGACAAGCTGGAGGGAAGGTGGTGGCAGGAACCTTCAACCCTCGTCCCTGACCCTTGGCCTGCCTGCAGATCCTGAGGGTAAGCTCACTGCCGTGGGTGAGTCCGGCACCCCTCCAGCCTCATCTCACCCAGCCTCTGCCACCGGCACCACCTCTTCAAGTGCAGTGATGGCTCAGTCACCAAGCCTTGACCAAAAGGAGCCTTCCCTGCGTCCCGCCCAGCCTGTCCGCAGAACAACCGTCCCCACTGCTCTGCAGTACCAGCTTCACCATACTTCCACTGCTGTGTACCATGATATGTTGCCTGCATTTGTAAGTACTTCTAGGACTTTTCAGGCATGCTAGTCTTATATGTTTCTTATGTCTTATCTTGTACAAAGTCAGCTTTTGAATATAATAATATAAACAACTCGTGTTTGGATAACTAATCATGTTTTTGCAATGAACCTATTGTACTATTCTGTCGTTTTCAGATGTGCTCTAAAGAGACACGTGAAGCCCCTGGTACAGAACATGTTCCTACCACCATATCAGCCCCAGCACGATTTGAGAGCAAGCCCACTTTTAGACAGAACTATGCCAAACCTGAACTCGTCAAGTAAGTATAGTGTGTGAACGGTTAAAAATATTAAATACGTTTGACTTCTGACCATGGATAATGACATGTTTATTGTCTTTGATTGCAGTGGCGATGTGAGAAGAGAAAACCGGTTTGTCCGTGCACCTCCGCGACTCTCCTCTCAACCTATCCGAAGGCCTGGTGACAGACCACTACGTCCAGCCATTATTAATCCCGAAGACCTGAAGGATCTGGATGAGCTTGACAATGACTGTGAGGATGGATGGGCTGGTAAGTATTTTTAGACCTGTGTAATTGACTTCATTACATAGAGAACACGCTACATTTGAAGGAATATAACTATCATTAATACAGGCCTGGAAACTGATCACACATTTGTAGATCTCAGTAAATAAAGGTTATTTGGACAGTTTATCGTGGTACATGTGTAACATTAGTTTGTGTAGCATTCAGTAGATCAGTTTAGCTGGGTTAACATGGCTAATGTATAAACCCATTTCTGAAAGAATTGTCCATGCAACTGCTTTGAGACTATTCGCGTGTGTTGGCATGCATACACAGGACACCACAAGTTGACTTGCACTTTAAGGATTTAATTGAAATGAATGTTGCTCTCATTCCTGTTTCGAGCTTATGGTTTGTTTAGCCACAGTTTATTTACCCTTTCTTCCTCAGTCAGGATTGAAGTTGCTTGTGTCAGAGTTTTCTCTACACCAACTGTTTCACTTTATGACAAGACATTGTTTGTTTAATTTAGACAGATAAATCTACACTTTTGATTTTAGGTGGTATGAAATTTAAAACACTTAGGCAGGGCACCGGCATAATTACTTGCAGTCACATTAGGAGCTGAGCAAATATGCCATACTTATTACACAATTATACAATTATTTTTTTAGTAACAAATGTTCTCAGTAGTCTATATCCCACACCACTTTAACCTACAATTGTGTTTTTTTTAGGACTCCATGAGGAAGTTGATTATAGTGAGAAGCTCAAGTTCAGTGATGATGAAGAAGAACACTTACCTAATAATAAAAACAAGATGTGGTAAGATCGCTTTCTCTTACTCTTTGACTAAAATACTCAGTTTTACAGTTTTGTCAATGTTTAAAGGTTTCTTGCTCACGTTTTGATTTGTTTTACTTAGGACTGAATGGGAGAGGGAGAGAGAAAACCACCATGACTGCCAATCCTCCCCAAGTTCAGGTGAGCCATCTTACTCCCACGAAGCCCCTGAGGAGACTTTTTCCTACCAACATCACCATCATGAACCACCCAGGAAGACTAGTGGGAGATACCTCTCTACAGACACTCAGGTAACTACGCGCTATGCTGTGTTTTTTTTTTTACTTTGATAGGTGTCTTTTAAGCTTACTTATCTGATATTACCTCATGATGTTACTTTCCTGTAAAAAGCATCTCATTCTGCAATCTCTCTATGATTGTAAAAGAGTGCAATGCGACGGATCATATAAATTGCAGTGTGCCTTCATATACCCTCAAGTGAGACTGTCATTGTGAATTGGGAGAGTCGACCTTGCAGTAACCATAGTGATTTGTGTCTGCCTACTTTTCACTCGGCAAATGAACTGCGATGTGATACTCATAATAGAAATACAGATTATTTGTCTGTTTTATCTGTTTTAGTAAGCTTATACAAATAATATGATAAAGTATTATAATGGTAAAAAAAAATAAGTAATGGTTTATCTAAATAAGTCTTTAAAGATTAGATTCTCAGTGTGCCTAGCAGACAGTGAGTTATGGCAACCTTAAGGGTTAGTGATCTAAAGTGTGTACTATGAAATAAATAATTGTCAAGTACAAAATTGATCTTGGACTTCTAGTTGCTTGTCTTCCTTCCTCTCTCTTTACCAATTTACATAATATAGAGAAATGGTGAACTATTGTAAATGCGATACTCACATAGTCAGTGAAAAAAATCACACAAATGCTTTCATATTTGAGGGCATGGTCCTCAAATATTTTTAATAGTTATATTTTAATAGTTTTCAAAAGGAAGCCCATTACATAAATGTGTAGTGCTCCTCACATTGAACTGTCTCTTTGCTATCTCTAGGCACAGCAGAAAAGCCAGGCTGAGCCACAGACTGACCAGGAAGATCACCAGCGCCAGTCTCAGACTCAGGCTCCTGCTAGAGCAAAGTATGTGTCACCTGAGATGTCGGAGGCTGTTGAGAGAGCCCGCAGACGCCGAGAGGAGGAAGAGAGGCGCGCTCGTGAGGAACGGCTGGCAGCCTGTGCTGAAAAACTCAAAAAGTTGGACGAAAAGTTTGGCAAGACTGAAAGGCAGACATCAAGGACAGAGGAGTGCCAGAAGGAAGGAGAGGGTAAAGAAGTTCCTCTGTCTCCAAACAGGGAATTAAGTAAAAGCCAACATGAAAACTGGCAATATAGCACAAAAGGTAAAAATAGAATTATACATACATACATACATACATACATACATACATACATACATACATACATACATACATACATACATACATACATACATACATACATACATACATACATACACACACAGCTTAAGTTTTAAAAACCAATTTCCAATAATATTTTGTGATTACATTTTTTCTAGATGGAAGTGAGTGTCCTCCAGATAACTCCCCTGGAAATAGTTACTGCGAGGAACCTGTGTTCTCTACCTACCGTGGAAGTCAGGATGACAGCCAGGAGCCCTCATCCCCACCAGGAGACTATAGTGGACGTCATTCCTCCAAACCTATTCCACCCCGCTTTCAAAAGCAGCCCCAGCATCACCAGCAGCAGGTGAGAGCCAGCTAATGCTTTCCTAACATATGAATTCTCAAACCCACAATAATGTCTATGCATTAGGGGCTTCTTTGTAAGAAGAGGGCTTTCAAGAGTTAATGGAAGCAAGCAAAAATGAAAGGAGGGTGGGTGAACATCCCTGGCTCATTATCACTCTGCTTAAAGGACATTTGATCCATTAATGTTACTAGGCACATTAGTGCTTTTCTTACTAAGACCAATAAAAATATTTGTGTGCAAGTTTTGATTTTTTGATTTTTTTTTGCTTCACTGTGGATAGCTGCTGTTGTGTCAGTGTCTGAAGTAAAATGCAGAAGTACACACTGGTCACTTTTGATTCTCATGTTTTTCTTTTAATGTATATGAAACGAGCATTGTATAAAAAACATTGGCTCGCTTTTTTTTTTGTTTTTTTAAGTTAATAAAAACAGCACTTGTAGACTTCACAAGTCATTTTACATAGCAAGTAAGAACAATGTTTATTCTATTTCTTATAGGAACAAGTATACAAGATGCAACATTGGCAGCAGTCAGGTCACCCTGCCCCATCTGGTTCAAGTCATAGCCAGAGAGGCTATTATCCCCCACATGTGCTTGGGTTTGACCCTCGCTGGATGATGATGCCACCTTTCATGGATCCACGCATGACCCAAGGGCGATCTCCTGTGGACTACTACCCCAATGCAGTTCACTCTTCAGGTAAACAGTAACTTCAGAAAATGAGTGCATACCTTTTAATTAGAAAATCTGACAGTTTCCTGGTTATTTTCTCTGGAAATACCCAATTGTAACAGTAAATGCTTTCAGCAGGAATGATAAAACCAATGATGAATCAAGACCACTTGAATAGTCCTGGCTCTGATGAGGGATGCCATCCCAACCTGCACCAGGAGAGAAGAGCCCCTTCCACTGAGCCTTACCCTATGTGGAACCAAGATGGCTACCCCTTGCGCAGCTTCACGCCACCGTTCCAGAGGCAGCATGAAAGCTCAGACAATGGCCAACCAGAGGACAGGTCATCTATTGTATTTTAACTATAGTAGACCCTGTAAATTTAGGCTGTTTTTTGTCATTCTTTGACTTTTTGTGTCTCCTTTTTTCCACAGGAGTGACATGGCCTGCTCTCAACAGGACTCCTATGAAGAGAGGGCCAATGATTGCTTGACCCACCCTCAAGATGATCTCCCTCCCCATCATGCTTACCAGAGCCGAGGTCCAGACAGAGACCACCATGTTCAAGGCTTGCTGACCACTGCTCAGAATCATGCAGACCTGAAAGATGGCCCTGAATGTCATGATGCAATGCTAGATGGCTCCAGGGACAATTGGAAAAGAGATGGAGGACAGAAACAAGATGGAGGTCTCAGTAGTACTCAAAACCAGTGGTCTGAAGCCAGTTCCAGTTCTAGTAGTGTCAGCCAGCCATCTGAGACCAGTGGGCGCACTTTGACTCGCAGAACAGGGCCCATTAAGAAACCTGTTCTCAAGGCTCTTAAAGTGGAAGACAAAGAGAATGAGAAGCCTAAACTTGAGCCTGAGGAAAAGCCTGTCCCCTACCGTCTGGAGAAAGAAGTCCTTACTAATGTTTATGACTTGAAGAAGGATAACCAGCCTGCTAGCAACAGGCGTTCGGTCTCACCTGTTGTTGAGAAACAACCTGAAGAGAGGCAGCGCCAGTCACCAGCCCCCACTAAAACAGAAAGGCCTGTGAGCACCCACAGTGATGACTCTCCTAAAGACAACACCTGGGACAGTGGCAAGAACCAGTCGTCTAGAGATTGCCAGGAAAATCGGGAACTCCAGGCACCACGGCGCAATAACTGGATCTTCATTGATGAGGAACAGGCCTTTGGTGCAGTCAGGGGAACAGGTAGGGGCCGCAGTCGTGGTTTTAGGGAATTCAACTCTAGAGGAGGAACCCGTGGTGGCCGAGGAGGTGACAATCTCAGAGGTGCTTATAACAACAGTAATGGCACTCAGCGTACAGGCCGAGGCCGAGCACCACCTAGAGACCTTGTCAAGGTGGAGGAATTCCAGAGGGGCAAGCCCCGAAGGCGTAATGTTAGTGAAACTTTGAGCGAAGCCTCCGAGTACGAGGAACTGCCCAAGAGGCGCCGCCAGAAGGGATCTGAAAATGGAGAAGGTTACACAGAGTCTGGAGAAAACCGTAAAGCTGATCGAGACTCTTGGAGGTCTAACAAAGTGTACACAGATGAACAGGTGGCTACAGATTCCAGAGAAAAGGCCAAGAACAGCAGGGGCTTTGGGGGTCGTATGCTGCCTCCCAGACTGAACTCCGCTGGAAGTTACAGCCGAAACTTCGGAGGCTCAAGGGACATATCAACGTGGAGAGGTCGTGGGCCCCAGTTCAACAGCAGTGGTGGTGCTGCCTTGCAAGAAAATGGTTATGGTCCTGGAGCTGAGGCTGCTTACTCACGCAGACCACCTATTGAACGTGAGGCCCTGAAGTACGCCCCTAAGTTTAGCGGCTCTTTTATGGAAAATGGCACAGAAGACCGTGAAGGCGAGTACTACTTTGACAATGACAACCCTGACAGGCAGATGTTAAGGAGACGGCGTCCACCCCGTCAAGATAAGCCACCACGATTCCGTCGCCTGCGACAAGAACGTGAACCTGGTTCAAACCAGTGGACAAGTGATGAATACATAAATGGAGAGTTTCAGAATCCCTGGCCTGGTCGCTCCAAAGGTAGTGGGGAAGACAACTGGCCCAGTGGCCACTACTCTGGAGGACGCCCAAGCCAGCATGGTCAGGCAGAAGAATGGGAAACAGGCTCAGACAACAGTGACTTTGGTGACTGGAGAGAGAAGCGAGGTGGAAGTGGAGGTGCAGCTCCACAGGGACATGGTGATATTCCCTCTGACTCGGGTCATAGTGAACCAAGTTCTAGTGAGAAGAGAGAACTAACCAAGAGAAGCTTCTCCAGCCAGAGACCACTGGTGGAACGGCAGAACAGGAAAGGAGAGCCATCACTGCTGGAAGCAGGCAAAATGGCACGTACACCTGATAATCTTTCCACCACCTCCTCTAACAGGAGTGATGGTTGGCAGAATGGAGGAAATTCTTGTAAGAGGTGAGGTGAATAACTTAAAGGTATTAAAGGCTGTACTGTCCTTTAGCTAAACTTGCTAATTCTCAACTTAGCTGGTGCTCAGCAGTTGTGCTGATGTGGCAATCGCAGAGCACATTTTACTGGGTCTTTGTTTAAATAATCCCACACTTTTTAAGGATTCTGTTCAAACATTTTGAGATAAAGATGCATTATCTCTGAGCAGCTACAACAGTTTGTTGTTGTATGAATTTGGGAAAGATGCTTGTGTCTTACTGGAGGATTGGTTAATGATTCTTAGCACTGTAGATTTTCACAGCATCCCTCCTTGGCTTGATTTTCTTTTTTATGTTGAATCCCTTTGCCCTTTACGATTTCAGCAGGAGTCCAGATGAATCTGGCCCAGTCTACAGCATAGAGCAGCCAGAAGAGAGAGAGTCTAGTGAACCCTCAGGAAAGAAACTAGACAAGGAGTTGAAGCCTGGACCTGTGAAGACAGAGATAGTTGAACCTCTGTCCCAATATGACCTCAGCAGCTACCCAAGTGAGTTAGTTTTTTTTATATATATATATTTATCTATTCTTCATGTTGATAAAATGAGAAATTCCTGGGCATGTGGCACTGCTACATTTTGCATTGACACCTTGCCTGTTTTGTAGTTGAGGGAGACACAGGGGGACCAGTTTCAAATCCAGATGGGTACCAGGATACCATGTCTAAAAAACAAAGACGTCCACAGGAAGATGAGCGAAGGAGGAAGGAACAGGGAGCTGCTGTAAGTGAAACATGCTCAATCTGTGTGCTCGGTATTCATGCCAAGTATGAACAGAAAGTGTATAGATTAAGCTTCTCATTGCTGCCTATGTTAGGTGACGGTGAAGAGCAGGCCAATTCCATCCAAGATGCCACCACGCTTTGCTAAAAAGCAGGGAAGCATGAGCATGGAACAACCTGAGGAGGCTCTTTCTTCCAACAACCTGGGAACTGAAATCTGGGAGACCAACAGCTCAGGTAATAGACAGGCCTGACCTTTTGTCAAGCCATTGTTCTCACTGTTTTTGTAGGTGTCAACAGAAACAAAAAGCATTTTTCTGTGCAAGCAAAAACCTTTGAGACAAATTGAAATTGCTTATAGGGCATATTTGCATATTCCATGTAACAAAATATGGCTTGATGGGATTTCTTTAACATTAAACAGATGTTTATGATGTTTTAAACTTTTACCTTGGCATTATTTCTACGGGTTTTCCTTCCATACGACCACCTAGTGTGAGATATCCTGACATCTAACACTGATCCAGTTCCTGCGACCCATCATTGTGAATACAATATGTGAAGAATTCTTTGAAGACATTTCTTCTTTTATTTCTAGCTTTTATTTTTATTTTTATTTTAAATGTAAAACTGGTAATATAGCCAGTGTAAATATTGTACCGTCACACATTTATTTTTCACTAATCACACCCATTTGTCCTTCTCAGCGCTTTCAGTACAGTCTTCAGGGGGAGACTCATGGACAAAACAGGTGTCTTACACTGGAAGTGAGCCCAATTCCGAGGTAGTTCAATGCAGTTACTTGAAACCTCTACCTCTATTACATATGTTCTCTATTCAGCTTTATTTATCTGCAGTTTATCTGCGAGATATTTCTTAAATCTTTGATTTTAGATTTTTCATCTTCAGGATGGTCAACTGTTTTGCAACAATATTAGATTATTTTGAGAAACAGAAAAGAATTAATGCTTTTTTTTTCTCATTGCCAGGATTCTGATGCAGGCCCAGAGCAGAATAAAGAACAGCACAAGCCAGGGCCAATCGGAAATGAACGCTCTCTAAAGCACCGCAAGGGCTCAGAAGGAGTTGATCGGCTAGAAGGTGGTCCCATTACACCCGTCAATGGTGTGGACCTCCATGTGGATGCTGTGCTTCCTGTGCCACCTATTGAGTTTGGTGTCAGTGCCAAAGACTCTGATTTCAGCCTACCACCGGGCTCTGCACCTGTGCCCACATCCAATTCTGTCAACAAGCTTCAGGATGCACTTAACACAAATGTGAGTTTTTGTTTGTAATTTTGTGGTGTCTTGTGAATGCATCAAGGATTATTGCAACTAAATGGATTATGATCTTTTGTTCTTAAACAGACTGCTCTCAATCCGAGTATCCCCATGCTGCGTTCCAACCATTTGCAGCCTGGCATTAACCTCAACACAATCTCCTTTCCCAGTGCCGACCTTACTCTAAAGGTATGAAAATTACAATCCCATGCATACGGAGCTACAATTTGTCATGCCTGTATCAAACAAAAAATGAAATAATTAGAATTACCTGCTTATGCAGCCTTTATTTTATAGTGAAAATCTATTTATATTTACAGTTTTATATAAAAAAGCAAGACTACAATATTAAATCATGCATTTCAATTGTTTTTTGTTCAGATGGAATCGGCACGCAAAGCGTGGGAGAACTCTCAATCCCTTCCTGAGCAGGGCTCACCTGGTGGTGGTGCCTCAGGTGTTCAGCCTCCCTGCAGTGCTGGCTCATCCAGTGGTGTCAGCTACAGTTCTTTTGGAGGAGTTTCCATGCCTCCGATGCCTGTGGCATCAGTAGCACCTTCCATGTCCATGCAAGGTGAAACTCCATATTCCTTTGCCTGTTTGATGAGTTTAATCTCAGGGAAAAAAAAAACTAAATGCATGTTGTTACCGGTTCCTTTTGTAGGTAATCATATTCCTCCATTGTATCTGGATGGTCACGTCTTTCCAAGCCAGCCACGCCTCGTACCTCCCACCATGACCCAGCAGCAGACATACCAACAGGTAGAATGATACAGTAAATATACACACCGACAGGCTTGTTTGTGTGTCAGCAGAATAGTAATTATGTTACATTTGTTCATGCTTTCAGGCGGCTGCACCGCAGCAGATTCCGATCTCTCTACATACATCACTTCAGGCTCAGGCTCAGTTGGGGCTTCGGGGAGGTCTACCTGTTTCCCAGTCCCAAGAGATGTTTAACTCTATTCCCCCTTTCAGGTACTGCCTCTTCAGTTTTTCATAGAATTCCCACTGAAGCTGATGTTTTTCTTTGACTCATGCTGTTGCCCCTGCCCTCTTTTCAGGTCCCAGGTTTACATGCAGCCCAGCCCCATGGTGCTGTCAGGTGGGGCCCCTCTCAAAGGGCCCTACTCAGCTTTCCCTGGCATGCAGCCCTCAGACATGGTCAAGCCCCAGTCAGGCTCACACTACCAGCCAATGAATGGTAGCCAGCAGCTAGTCTATGACAGCCAGATGAATCAGGGGCCTGGTATGGGTTCTTCCCAGTTAATGGACTCTCAGCTCATCCAGGTGAGTGAATTTGTAGTTTTAGTAAATATTCATTTTAGCCCAGTCTGTAAGCTTTCACAATAAAATAACACCATTGTTGTACTATTTTTTTCTAGGTGACCATGCCCTTGCCTGGTTCTCAGCTGCGCTATGGCTCAGCACAACAACATCTCATCCTCCCACAGTCCATACAGCTGCAGCAGGGACAGAACCTGTCAGTCGGAGCCCCACGTCGAATGCTACCACCTGGCTCCCAGGCAGCTGTCATGGCAGGCAGCCGAGAGGTATCACTTTCTTTTTTTTTCTGATGTTCTGTTCAGAACTTACGACATTAATAGAGTTAAAAACAATTAAACAGGTGTTTACTTGTATTGAAAATGCTTCTCCCACATTGACCTGTTCACAGGGCTCGCAGATGGAAATTAAAGGTTTCCAGTTCTCTGATAAGCCCAACCACTCCCCAGGCATATCCAGTGGGTCCTATAGGTGAGGAGAATAAACCTTATGCAGACTTTGACTGTAAAGTGAAAAATTGTATCTCACGAAGCACATTTGAGGAAGCCGATTATAATTCCAATTTCATTTTCTTTCTTCACTCTTCTCATCAGGCCAGGTTCTGCCAGTCCCAGCGGGAAGCCCTCTGGTCCCGGGGGGCCTGTAGGCCCTCTGCCTACACATTTCACTCAACAGGTATTGCTTTTTCACACATTTGTGTTGATATATTTACCCATTTGAAAATGCCCTTAACCATTCAGTACTAGCATGCTAATTGTCTTTTCATTTCCCACCTACTCCTTTATTTATTCCTCCCCTCCTCCTCTCCCGTGGCCAACAGGTCCCACCTACCCAGGGCAGCATGGTGATGCACATGCGGCCCCCCACCACAGGCCCATTCCCCAACCCCATCCAGAGACCAGTCATGCAGGTCAACAAGCCTGTCATCATCCGCTCCCCCCCTTACCCCAATCCTGGCCGCGACCCTCCCCATTCTACCCCTCCCTCGGCCCCCGAGCCCCCTGTGAAAGGGCCAGAGGATGGCATGAAGGTGAGCCACCCACTGTAAATATAGGTAATTTATTTTATTCTATTTTCGTTTTCTCTTGCATTATTTATGTATTGTGTGTTTTGACATTTTAGTTATTAATCTAGAATTCTGCATTGTTTAAGATAACAATTTGTCCATAGTTTAAACTCTAATGTATTAACAAAATGTTTCACATATGTTTAGTTCTGACTGCAGTGTAAAGAAGTGGTATGATAACAAGCTCAGAAAAAGACTGAATCCAACGTTTGTAGAGTTGATGGTGTTCATGGCACAGCAGTGTTGTATGCTAAATGAAGTAGAATTATTTACCATATTTATCATCATCTCCATGTCACCATACATGGATGGATGTGAATATTTTATGATCTAATGACTCAGTTAATAAAACTGAACCAGTATTATAAACAATAAGTTACAAGCAACAGTGCATATTTCCAGATGAGTGTACATTGATCTTTGTGTTGTGATCAAAGTAACAGCTAGAATTGTCAGTAACTGCAGATGGAGGAAAATTATTAAAAAGCATGTCTACTTTTTTACTTAAATTTGATCTGCATTTTACTATTCTGCTGCATTTATGTGTTGACTGTCAGGCTTGCTGCAAGTCTAAGTAATGTTGTCTTTGTGCAGACTAAAACAATACGAGAAGTGCGGAAAGCGCTTGGTGAGGGAAAAACACCATCCGGGGGCATGACCAGCAAACTCCAGGAGTCCCTTCCCTCCACGGGGCAATCCAAACCAGCACGCACTGGAGCCATAAAACCCCAGGCTGTCAAAATAGAGGAGGGCAAGGCATAACAATGGACCTTAAAATCCTCATCACCGCCCAGCCTGCCAACACAAGGCCCCCGACCAATGTCTGAGCCTTCTAAGACCCATCTTACCCCAAGGCACGGGGCAAACATGCAGACATCATGATGAATTACCCCTCTTGAGCATTCAGAACTGGACACTATTATTTCAAACCACATATAGAGATATATAAATATATATAAATATATACATAGACACAAACAGTCTTTTAAGCAGATTTCTTCAAGGTCCTCTTTAATTTATTGTCACTTTTAAGGGGGGAATGGTAAAGATAGAGGAAATTTGCGTTGTTTTTTTTTGTGTGTGTGTGTGTTTCTCCTCAAAGTGGGGGAAAAGGAAAATGGCCAACTCAGACAGACGGTTCAATTTTCCATTTTGCCAAACTGTATTTACTCCATTTATGGACTTTAGCCCTAAAGACCAGGCAGAAACTTGAGTCACACAAAGTCTGTTAACATGTTTTAAACAAATTTGAAAATTTTCTGTCACTTTTCATTGGCATTTTTGATGGTAAATAAATAAAGGTTCAAGTCATCATTACCCATTCATACTGCTGGTAAAGGACTTCTTTTATTCACCCAGGAAAAAGAAATCTCCAATATGTGGACATCATTGCATGTCTTCACTGAGCCCATGAACTGTGATGGAAGTGCTTAGATTGATAGAAACTTTCTTTTCTTAAAACTCTTGTTTGCTTTTACATTTTGTTGCTTGCTCTCCTCTGTATGTACATTGAGACAAAAAGGTGGACATTTTACCAAAATCATGTTGCTTCCATGAAAACTTCACTGGCATTGATAGTGTGTGCATGTGATGTGCTGAATGTGTGTGTAAACTTGCAGGACTCTTAACTAGAAACTAGCAATTTCACAAAGACTGTACCTGAACTCAGCATCCGTTATGCTGCCATCGACTGTATGGATTTTGATCAGCTGCAATGGCAACGATTTTGGGTTCATCGTGAAGTAGTGTGTGGGGCGGGATGGGGGATGCATTCACAATTGCTATAAAGAACCCACAAAATAGCTGAATTGTTTGTATCCATTGTGAAATGTGACAATTTTTCTGTGCTTCAATCTGGGGTGTTTTTTTCTTCTAAGGCTCCTGAAAGACTTTTTTTTTTTCCAATTCTGCTGAAATCCATTACAGGACAGTAATGTGGGGAAATTATGAAGAAACAAACTCATCGAAATTTGATAATTCAGCATCTGGTCTCTGAGGTGGCACTAGCAATAAATGCAGCCTAACTATAATCACAATCAGGGTCCAAAAAACAATTTTACTTTTCTGTTAGAAGACGCTAGAAGAATCACAAACAAGGGGCGCTCAGCATTGCTAGTTCAAATAAAACGTCCCCCCCCCTTCGTTGTGTGCTGCAGTTCCAGTGGACTATGACAAACTTTTAAAGGTGTTTGCTTTTGTTGGACAATATGAAACTGTTGGAATCATTTATTTTATTTGTAACGGACACTCACTTTGAAACTCACAATGCCAATGTCATAACTGGTTAAATGTTACTGCTTACTGTAACGCTCCATGACACTACAAAATGTTGCGATTTCTCTTTGACGATGTTTCACTGGTATATATGTATATGCATACTTAACTGTACAGCCGAGCCTTGGAAAAGGGGCTTCAGCCCACGTTTCATTTAAAATATTGTGGCGCTATAAAGGATTTCATGTTGAAAAAGTCACTGTGTTCTCAGAATGGACTGCTTTCACTTGTTAGATTTGTTGGGCTTGGAGTGTTTTTCCCTCTTATCCCTTACTGCAAAAGATCTCGATGCTTCTCATCATTGTACCTGCACCGAAATGTTACCCTGACTTTTTTTTTTTTTGTACTTTTAAGATGCATATTTCATTTTGTCAGAGGACCAGTGCTTTCTACAGCTGATCAGCATTCTGTTTATCTTACCTGATCATCCTTTCAGATATTTGGTCATTACGCTCCCTTGTTTTAAAAAAAAAAGAAAGAAAAAAAAGCCTATTGAAAGAAAAGAAATAAAGCAATTGAGATTTCTTAAATGTACTGTTGATTCTGTATTCTTGATTTGCCATTAAAATCATGCATGCATCCAGTTCTTGTGAAAGAAATGAGCTATAGGGAGCTATTATACAAAACAAGTACACTTTCTAAGCACAGCACTGCAGCTCTGTGTCTGCATCAGACCACACCAGCATCCTGACTGGATTCAACAGCTCTGGTTGTGCTTGGACTTGTTTGACACACACCTCAGGCCCCACAAGTCTCTCTCTGCGGCTCCTGATGTTATAAAATCCTAGATCCGCCCCTAGATCCTGAGTTGGGGTCAGATTACTTCTGGAGACATTTTCATTCTGCAGCAGTAACTTACAGAAAAGTGGACAAACTCACCTGAGGAAACGCAGAAGACGTCTGTGCAGAACAAAGACCTGAAAAGGAGGAGGAGAGAGGAAGTCCTGGAGATCAGCTGTCTACATTTGTTGCGTTTTCCTGTCGGATAAACAAGGTAACCTCGCTGTTGTTTCCCTTTTTTGCCATCACCGTCATTCACAGGACGGAAAAGTTGGGTTGTTGTGTCGCTGCACGTCTGAAATCAAACGTTTGATCGAAGCAAACCTTTATGTTTTGTAGGAAACTCGGACCGTGTTGCTCCATACGAGCCCTGTGCTGCTAACATTAGCTAAACCGACGTTTCCTGTGCGTAAAGTTCGGTTCTGACCTGGATTTAAGTGGACTCCGTGTGTGTCTGAGAGGAAAACACAATCCATCTCACCTGCATCATTCATTAACTCTCGTTTGTAAAAACCGACTGATCCGAGTTGACATCAGCTGGAGATTTGTTGGTCAAATTAGTCGATTAGTCGATCGACCAGTTGTTGTAGTCATTTATCAATAAGAACATTGGATAATTTTATATTTTTATATCTTTTAGTTTTGTGCTACTGGCCTATAAAGTTAGTTTTATTTTATTCTGTCACTCGATAGACTACACAATTCATTGATCATTTAATTGATAAAGCAATTTAATCAATTAATAAAAAACAGTCCCTATAAAGTTCCTTATGCTTTTTGTGAGACTTTGTGAAGATGCAGTTTGTTATTAAATGACACAGTGAAGGTCTATTGTAAAATACCTTGTTCATTACATGAATCCTATTATTATGCATGGTGTAGTGCCTTGAAATGACTTCTACTGTGATTTGGCGCTATACAAATAAAATTGAACTGTAAAAATTTAATTGAATTGAAGCTAAACATTATGTGCATGTAGCCATTTCATGCTAATCAAAACAAAAAAATTAGTAATGCAAAGAAAATTGCATTATTTTAGAGAAATGTATTTACCATGAGTGGTGTAGTGTCAGGTAAGCATATAGTGGCATATGTGTAAAAAGGTTTATCTTAGAGTTACACATGATCACTTGTTGTATTTAAGTTTTGAAAGCGGTTTCCAGTCACAGAATACTGCAGCAGAAAAGGCTTTGCAGAAATTGTTTGTGTTTGTGGCATGAGAGCTATGTGTCCTGGTGTTTGTGAAGAAATCAAAGGCCTGAAATCTCACACAAGGAATTCATTCTCTAAAACTAACGACTGGCATCACTTCAAACTCTGCTTCAGTGACAGATGATTGTATTAATCCAACAGATTTCACAAGAGGTTCTTGGTCGATGCTAATGGACTTTTATCTGTCCCATGTCACAAGCCACTGTGTTTCAGTTTTCTATAAATAACGGATGTGTCTCTGTGATCCAGGATGGCTACCAAGGGCGGGGTCAGGTCTGATGAAGCCCTAATGATGATGCAGGAGCTCGACGATCGTCTGAAAGAGCAGATTGACAAACTGGAGCATGTTCGCCTTGCTGTTGTTGAACTGAAGGACAACTTGTGTGGGGTACATCAGCACGCTGTGAACTCTCATCTGTAATAACAAGTGTTCAATCAAACTTCATTCCTAATAATCTCTTGTGTATTTTCATATTTCATTCCTTTAACACAGAGCAACACTGACCTAAGCCAGTCCATCACTGACCATGTGGAATGGTTGAATCACTTGTCAGAGCGAGTTGAGACTCTCCACATGAACACAACGGTTTTCGTTCAGGTGAGAAACAGTTACTGATGCATCTGAGAATTTATGTGATTATTATGGTATTTTATGTTTATATTATCTGTATCAAATTCAGACTATAAAAATCTTCTTGTCACACAAAAATAAAAGAGAGACAGACCCTATTAATAAAGTCCCATGTTAGCAGTAGGAACTATATAGTCTTTAAGAATTAATGTTTTATTAACCAACGGACAGACAACATGACTAAATCTGTCCTGTCAAAGGAGATAATGACACAGCAGGATGTTTTGTCTCTTTGAGAGAAAAAAAGGGGTCACAACAATACATTTTTCACTTTTCAAGCATGTTTCAGATTTGGAGATTGCCCATTTGCTTAAAAACTCTGACGCCTTTACACATTTTTCTAGGAAAACCTTGAAAATGACAAAGCAAAGGAAATTAACCTTATGGAAAAGGGAAAAAACTACTTGTACTATAGTATAATCATAGGTTTGAGGCAAATCTAATCATTTTTTATACATTTATCATTCACCATGTTGTGTATTTCCTTCCACATCAGGTGAGTTGAAAATGTGGCTTCTGTTCTGCAAGAGAGTTTCTTGTCAGTCTGTGATCATTCAATAATACACAGATTTATATTTGCTTTATATAAAACCTTGTAAAACATAATACTGACTGAAATATGAAAGAATTTGAAACTGGATTTTGACACACACTGAGTTGAGTTCATTCAATTACTGTATTTCATGTTACATAGACGCACATTAGACAACGCATTAGTTACAACATTCATTGCCTTATCTCTTTCCAGATGAATCCCAAGCCTCGTGGATGGGGAGGAAAACAGGGCTCCAAACATGGCTACCGCTGGGGACGTCTCCACCAGGCGGAGGATGCGCAGTCTGAGTTTGGCTGGTCCCCTATCCGCACACGTCGCAACAGCGATGCTGCGTCTGAAATGTCCTGTAACTGGTGACCTCGCAGACTGGGGGGTCTACATATTGTACTGCCCACTTCAATCCAACTGTTTGCTCATTTCATTTTGTATTGGTACACTTTCATGTCCTAGTTTTACATGGAATTGAATACTATACATTTATATCTGTTGTGCTCATAAACATCATACTTTTAATTAAAGTATAGCTATCCAACTCCATTCTGTAGTTTGCGTGAATCTTTATTGTAGAAAAAACGACTTGAATAAGTGGTGCAATCATTTATTCATTTATTTATTTAATGTGATAAATTCAGACAACCTACTGTCTCAACTTGTAAACAATGGTCGGTGAGCTCCTCCAGCAGAGGGCGCTGCATCACTCTGTCACTGTTCACCAGTGTGCTGTGAATAAAGCTTTGGCAGAACGCGTGGGTGATAGTTCTGGAAGGAGGGTCTGACTAGCTGAAGTAGCACCACCGTCTTTGACAGGATCGTTTTGGACACACGGAGTTCAACCTATTTTTGTATCTATAATAAACATTACGGGTATCGAGTAAACCTCTGAAACATGGCAGAAAGCGACTGGGATACCGTGACTGTCTTGAGGAAGAAGGGGCCGACTGCTGCCCAGGCCAAATCCAAGCAGGTTAGCATGATTACTTTACTTCGCCGTTGGTTGCTCGTTTGTTCTGAAGCGTATCCTCAGCAAAAGCGTCACAAGCGTCACAACCTAAACAAAATAAATCAGAATTGATCCTTGCACTGAAGTAAATAGCTAACATTAGTGTGCAGTGAATCGTTGAAGGCGATCATTTCTACACGTGGTTGCAGTCGAATCAAATATCGTCTGTTCGTCGAGGTTTAGCTAACTTAAAGCTAGCTGAATAAAAGTGCTATGGACGTTTGTCTGTTTCAGTGAACCGTTAAAATTAACTAGCTTGTTGAGCTATTAGCTTTGTTGCCCAGTCGTGCCTTTGTTTTGTTTTTGTCTTTGTAACGTTAAACTATTCAAACTCTAGAAGACCTATGTAAGTACCTATGTTTCACTGGCGTATAGTTAACCTATTCTTACAATCTCAGAGGTCAAAATCATCTTTCTTAATGTTGTTATGAGTAAGAAGTAAGGTACCGTTGGCTGAAAAATGATGTCAACCAAATTAGCAACGAGCTAGCTCTAACCAGCCAAATTGAAATGGGTACCTAGCATTAGCTAGCTAGCTAGCTACTCACGAATGATCAATAGGTTTTGCTAGTTTTATTTTGTTTTTGTCTGACAGGACGTCGTGTCGAGCCCAGTACTGATATATGGTAACGCCTGCAATAAAATATGTTGCTTATTATTACAGAGTATCTTCCAGATCATATCTGAATGACCATAAACTAAGCACACCCCCTACCTTTTCAATTTATGTAAGTCAGCTTAGAAGTGTTTACAGTGTCCAGTGTTTTAATTAATATCCATAAAAAGATAACAACCTATCCCTAAATTAACCAGCTGTAAAGTTTGTGCTCAGACAGGATTGATCAGGTTGTCAATTGTGTAACCTATCAGTCATACTTGTGCAGTTCCATTATTCATTAACTACAAGCTATGCAATAACAAGCTGGTCATAATGCAGTCTACTGTTGTGTTTTTTGTAGGCTGTCGCCGCTGCTCAGAGACGTGGGGAGCAACTTGAGACAACCAAGAAATGTAAATTTCTGCTTTCTGTACAAATTTAGTAAAGAGCATAGTTCCCTTGTGTAGTTCATTGGCCCTAGTTTGCTGTGTTGTTTGTACACTGCCCATCCAAAAAAACAAAAACAAAAGTCACACCTTTATATTTTGTTGGACCACCTTTAGCTTTGATTACGGTATGCATTCGCTGTGTCACTGTTCTGATAAACTTCTGCAGTGCCACAACATTGATTTCCATCCAGAGTTACATTAGTTGTCCCTAAGATCTTGTATTGATAATGGGAGAGTCGGACCGCTGTGCAAAGTCCTCTGCAGCCCATCCCAAAGATTGTCAATGGGGTTAAGGTCTGGACTCTGTGATGGCCAATCCATGTGTAAAAATTATGTATCATGCTCACTGCACCACTCTTTCACAATTTGAGCCTAATGAATCCGGACATTGTCATTTTGGAAAATGCCTGTGCCACAAGGGAAGAACAAATCCATTGATGGAATAACCTGGTCATTCAGTATATTCAGGTAGTCAACTGACCTCATTCTTTGGCTACATAACGTTGCTGAATCTAGAGCTGAGCAACTGCAGCAACACCAGATCATAGCACTGCCCCCACAGGCTTGTCCAATAGGCACTAGGCATGATGGGTGCATCACTTCACTCGCCTCTCTTCCCCTTTCAACAACCACAGGATGTGTTTTCCGACATGGTTGTTTAAGAAATGACAAGCTACTCACTGCATCAGTTAAGGTTAAATAACTTGTTGCCAGCTGAAAACTAATCATCTATGCAGTAATTATCCAATGGGAGGCTCTTACCTTTTGCTTAGTTAAATCCAGGTGGTGACTCTCTTTTTGGATGGGTAGTGTGCTAAGCACTAAATGAACTGAAACTGAAATGACTTGTGTTGTGACTGGCTGTATTTATGTTTTATAATGACATTTCTGTGATCCACAGGGTCTGCAGGGCAGAACAAACAGCATCTCGTCACAAAGAACACAGCTAAACTTGACAGGGAGACAGAGGAGTTGCACCATGAAAGGGTTCCCTTGGAGGTGGGCAAGGTCATTCAGCAAGGCAGACAGGAGAAAGGCTTGACCCAGAAAGACCTGGCCACAGTGAGTTTACTGTCTTCTCATTTATTCATATGCATAACAATTGACACAGTGATGTTGCTGTAAAAGTTGCTTTTTGTCTGTTATTGTGAAACATAGTTATAGAGGATAAACATAAATACAAAACATTATGAGATGAAGAAAGTCATACACATACTGGCCAGTTTCCTAGACATGGCCAAGCTTTTTTTTTCAGTTGTGAGTGAGATCAGCAAATTGTAAGATGTGGTTTTGGTGTTTTCAGTGCAGTTTCTCAACTCTCTCTGCTCTGTGTCTACTGTTGATTGAGGGCAATGCTAAACTCCTACGGATCAAACATGAGGCACAGATGCTGCAGAGGAGAAAATAAAATTGACTGAACGTATTATTAAAGTTTACAGCAGCTATTCTCATTACTGTGCAGACAATAAAAGCTATGGTTAAAAGGCCAATGGCAATAATTTAGAAGAATTAGACAATTTGAAAGTATAAGCTTTGCCCACAATCTCCAATTCATCACCAGTATGTATTAACCACAACAAGCTTGTAAAGCTAATGGAAAAAAGCTTTTTGATCCAAAATAAACTGTTGTCACTGTTGATGGCAGTTAAAAAGTGAGCACGTTCTTACATATTGGGTACGGATCGTTGTGACTCCTTTAACAGACGTTTGTAGTTCTTTTAATCCAGCTTGTAAAATCATTACCACGCGAATATGATGATAGTAACAACAATAAAAAGCATCTTGGAGATAAACAGATTTCCAGTTATATGGACTGCTGTGCATGCTTAGGTAGTTTTGTTGGCCTTGAGTTTAAATAATAAATTATGAATTGTGAATGTTCTCCCTAGAAAATTAATGAGAAGCCTCAAATCATTGCGGACTATGAATGTGGCAGAGCAATTCCCAACAATCAGGTCATGGGCAAGATAGAGAGAGCAATTGGTAAGAAAATGGTTGCTTTATTTATTTATTCCAAAAAGCGCTACTCCATATTAAGCTCATATTAATCTCCCACTTGTCAGGTGAAGTTTATCAGTATCTCCTTCTCTGTCATGAACAGGCCTTAAGCTGCGCGGAAAGGATATTGGCCAACCACTGGAGGCAAAACCCAAGACGAAATGAACACAAAGCCTCGAAATCAGCCCTTCCCAGCCCCTCCTTTCCCTGTTGTTGAAACCTGAACCCCCTCCCCCACCTCACCTCCTTCAAAAACTGTCCTCATCTCTCCCCAATCCCTTCCTCTCCCTGGGCTGATCTCACCTGTGTCCTGCCTGAGGACCTGGTGCTCCACTTCATTACAGGCTGCATACTGACAAGTCGTCTCAAACACTCTCAACCACGATATCAGTTGAATAATCAAATGCATTTTCTTCACAAACTCAACGTTGGGTGAATTTCCTTTCACTTACGCCTGCTTAGGCTTTGGCATGATAGATTCAACTTTTTGATGGATGTATAAACATTTAAAGGGCGAATTCTTTTTCATGACCAAACCAATTAGTTCGACTTACTTCAATTCTGAGCATGAAGTTAAGCCAGAAGTGCTTGATTGCATCTTCTTTTTTTTTTTTTTATTTTTTTCACACACTGAAGACAGTGGGTGAATGTCATTACAGTGTTGAAATATTTTTAATGCTGTGCTTTGTTTTGACCTAAAAATAAAGTTTGGCAATTCATGACATTTGTGTGTGAATGTAACCAGTGTAGCACAAATGTTAATAATAAAAACAGTGACATTTTCTTGTAGTTAATATTAAGCTCAGTCGGTCATAAAACTGATTTCTGTAGTGCAGATGTGGAGATTAAGAGAATTCCACAATAAAGAGTTAGTGCCTTGTAGTAACAAAGCCAAGTTTTAAAACTTAGAAAGAATTAATAAAAAATAAAAAAAGGACACATTTACTTTCGTAACTGTATCTGGGTGTCGCTCAAGGTGTGAAGAAAGTATGTCGCTTAAACCTGAGAGCTAAATGTAGTAGTTGTATTCAGCCACTAGGTGTCAGAATACCACTAAGAAATTCAGTAGAGTGAGCAGTGTCTATCAAAAATTGTTCCAGTTGATTATTTGTGCTGGATTATGATTAAGTGCTTCAAATGTTTCTGTTTGTGCATAAGTGTTAGTGCTTTTCAAACACACTAACATGTTTTTAGCTGCTGATTAAGTATTGATGCATACTGCGAAGTGGAAAATGAATGATTTCTAGTGATTGTTTCAGAGGTATGTTGCCGTCTGTTTTACTGTCACTTCAGAGTTTTAAAGAAAAAGGCGTGATTTTCACTGCTTTTCGTTCCTCTACAGCTGCCTCCTGTTTTCATTAAAGATTCATGACCCTTAGTGTTGCAGAACAACAAAACCAGCATGGCAAGGGGAAGCACAAGTTGGGTGCAACTCATTCAAGGCTTTGTGCTTGATTTCAGCAAAAAGTGCAGGACTGCTGTATTGACAAGAGTTTAAAGGCTGCTGGAGTGTGAAGGTCTAAAGCAGTGTGGCTTAATTTTAATGTCCTGAAAGACACACGTTTTGAACATCTAAGGTCTGTTGGTTTGGAAGGTGAGACTGCCAGTCAGAGAGGAAGAGTGTACCATGAATACCCTCTTCATGCGTTCTGTCCTGGCACATCTGTATATCAGTATGTCTTGATCTACTTGTGCCTTGAGGCAGCAAAACAAGTGTGAGAACATTAGCCGCTTGTTTGAGGCAGATGAAGCCATGAGGACACATAAGGGACATCCTAGCTGCCCCACATCTCCACTGACCTTCATTTGGCAAGTCTCAGTGGTGAGCGTTCACACTCTAATGGGCAGCAGCACTCTGGGCTACTGTCAAATCAGCTGCTGGCTCTGCTATAACAATGTTAACTGAATGCATAATGGAAATTTAGCATTAGGATTCTGGTATATATTATTTCTTTTGCCTGCTCAGGCAGCCAAGAAAAAAAATTCAAAATATAAGTGATGTGCAGAGAGTTGGAAAACTTCCACTTACAGTTCAGGAGAAAACGACACAATTTTCTCTGCAATAAGTTGATACTGAAAAAGGGAATGGTACCATTATTCAGTGTGCAGAGAATCTCATTTATCTAGGTCATGGTGTTAACAGAAGTGCTACTTGGTGATGATTAATGATGGTTCTATTGCCTTGAAAGTTAGCCGCATGAGTAAGTAATGACATGCTTTGTTGTCAGTAAGGCGTCTTAGGATTCATAGGGTTCTTAGACCACTGTAACTGAACTACATGCTGCCCATGTGTAACATAAATTTAATCTTGCCGTCATGCTTCATACTGGTCAGTTACTATGTTTGAATAACGTAAGTGAATAGTTGAAAGTTTTAATCAGGATCACTCATACTTCCATTACATGTAATATATGAACGTAATGTATGTAAATATAGGTACACAGGACGTACAGCTATCTCTGTAGCAGTGTCAGATCTAAACGACAATAAAAGAACACTGACTTGGGTGAGGTAAGCTGAGGCTGGTGGGTTTTAGAGTTTTTACAGTAGACTTTCTGTGTCTGTCTTTTTAGGTCCTGTACTGAAGACAGTGTGCTAGGATGCATATTTGCTCAAATAAAGTATGCAACCTCCTGACCGCTGTTCACTAGACAAACAAAGAAGGGAGCCTTGCTGTTGTTACCAGGGGGTTATTTGGATTCTTGCTCAACAGGCTGCTTCATTCAGTGTGTGTGTGTGTGTGTGTGTGAGAAAGAGAAAAAAGAGGGAGACAGAGACTGACTGCGTTCCTGGAAATGCCATTTCATTGGTCAAAACACCATAGCAACATAGTTCCACCTATGACAAGGGAGCAGCCAGTGGTTTTGAGGGATGTGAAAGCTACATGGTGGGGAGTCGGGGGGCAGCGCTGGAGAAAGGATTGGGGTGGAGAAAAGGGTCTGGGGTCTGTTTTGGCCTGAGGCTCCCAACTCCAATTGAGATTCCACTACACGTACAACCTGTTGTGTTGATCCACGCAGTGCACAACCCGTCTCTCCTGCACTGAGCTGACTCGACATTTATTTTGTTTGCCCTTCTTAAGTACATAACAGTAGTTCACACAGAAATCAGGAAATCATCTGGAAAAATTAGAAAAAAAAAAATACATAATTTGAGTCTAACAATTGGAAAACAAGGCAAAGGAGTGAGTTCAGCATCAATATGATGATTGCCTCTGAGGATTTCCATGTTACCGGATGCTAGTGGCGTACACAAATTTTATGGCTTGTCACAGCTTGTTACTTACCACAAGTTTTTCAATCTTCAGTTGCAGCAGATGCAACTCAGTCTTGCACAATGTACTTAAGAGCAAAAGGAATTTAGGTCAGAAAATAAAGTAAAATTAAAGTTAAGTTTATGATCCATGATGATCCTCCCGTCTCTTTAATGTTGAATTTATAGCAAATACATGAAATGCACTCACAGTGCAAAGGTTTTAAACTGTAACCAAGATCGAAATAAATTGAAATAAATGTCTTGCAGTTTCATAAATTAGCCTAAATTGCACCGACAGCTACAGGCGATTAATAGTGTAGTCAAATTGATAAATACAAAAAAAGATGACACCAGCTGATACAGTGAGAAAAATAGAAGCACAGTTTATTAATAGATGCAAATAAGTGAGGCACACACAAAATAATGCAAATCAATAATGTATTAGTTGTGAGCTCAGACTATATTTTTTTCCTCTTTCCCCCTTTTTCTCTCTCTCATGGACTAAAAACCTGCATGCAGGCTGTTTAAAATTCTTGCCACTCGGGACTTTATAAGGAAATTTGTCATTGGCAAAAAAAGGCCATACCGTGGAGCTTTCTCTGCAGCCTACATGGGACATAGGGAAAAAAACAGACCCAACTGCTGCTGTGCCAAAACCACAAATAGCTTGATAATCCACATATGAAAATAAACAAGAATTCCAGTGACCACTACAGGATATCAAAGCATATAAATATTTTATGTTGCTGCTTATTCATGGCTTTTTAAGACCTGCTTGGGCTCATTTTTTTTTTCTAATATCATCTACAAATAACTGTACAACGTTGTCTCTAGAACATCCTGTGAAAGGCCAGTTTCACAACAGATGAATGTTTAATATTATCTACATTTGGCTTGAGTCACTGTAATGTACAAAAAAAACAAAAACAAAGAGGCACTGTGACAAATGTCAAACCATTTAAATATATACCAAGTAAGATAAGCATAAAGAAAACTGGACAATATATATTCGATGGAAACAACAGAGAGTTGTGTAACTTGTTTTGGGAAGTATTCATACTTATTCACCTTCTGCACATTTGTCAAGGGGGGCACCAGTCAAGTTCTAGACACATTTCTAAATCATGTTATCTTGTCTTGTGTATGGAGTATTTTCCATTTCAAAATAATTTTTAAATTGCTTAAAATGTGCCAAAAACATGAAGCGGTATGATTACTTGCCAAAGCAGCTTTATACTCTATTTACTGTGAAGTTTTGTCTGACAAAGCTTGAGATGACTCTGAAGAGAGGCTGCCTTGATCATTGCAGCCACTTAACCAGTATCCACGGAGGAACAGGCGGAGTGTTTGCACAGAGTTGAGTACATGAATAAACATGTGGTGAAAAAGGTGCAACAGTGTAAGTCTGCTATTCGCTTCGATTTTTTTTTGAAGATCTCAGAGAAATGAAAAGTTAGCTGCACGTTTAGATATGACATTGTCATTAACACAACATTAGCCTGTTCTTGGTGGTAAAACGTCTTAGTTGATATTAAATAAATGCACATATTTGAGTGTCCACTTTGGTAAGTATATTATTATTGTGAATACTGTTCATGTTTTTTTTTTTCCTTTTCTTTTTTTAAACCAACATGTTAAATGTTTCAGTGATTTTTGTCTTCACAGGTTATTTCTTTGTTAAATAGACGCTCTGTAGCACAATGCTATTGGTTCAGGGTGGATGGCTAAGGTGGATCCAAACCCTTATATGGGATGCATACTCCCAAACATGTGGGCGGGTTCACAGTATCTCCAAATAATCACACTGTCTGGAACCATCCATAGTGTCCTAAATACCAACTTTTTTTTCCACAACCTTTGACAAATTCACATATAAATTGAGCTTCACACTAAAGTGGACCGTTACTTTAGCGAATAGAGCAGTTCAGCAGTGTGGCAGAGAGACAGAGGATGAGCTGAGGAAAAGTACTGACAGCACAACCAGTCCTCCAGCTCTGCATTCCTCTCCGGCTCCAGTGAACGCTCGGCAAACTTCATCATTAACAGGGCCCGTTTCACGTCCAGCCAGTTGAGGAGGCCCTCATGTCGGGATCCATCAACAAAGCCTCCCCCTTGTCCATGTCTCTCCAGCTGCTGCTCCATCAGGTCTTTCCTGGGGCCCCAGAGCAAGCTCTGCAGTATGCGCTTGGCCTCCTGGATATGGATGCGTTTGATGGGGTCGGGTTGGAGCAGGAGTTGGGCCAGTCTCTGGAGTCCAGCTGAGTAAAGGGAGGCAGAGGGGATGGGTGGCAAGTCTTCACAGCGGTAGTCTTGTTCCTTCAGCACTGGATTCACCTCGAATGGGTTGGGTTGGTGGAGGAGCTCGTAGATCAAAATACCTGTCTGGAACTCATCGAACTTGCGATACTGGGCCGCTGAGACGATTTCAGGTGCCAACCTGGCGTGGTCACGTTTGATGCGGGGGTCCACACTGGTCGAGGCAGCATCCTCAGAACAGCGACGCTTGGCCTTAGCAAAGTTGCTGATGAGGAGCCGCGGAAGATGCCGCTGAATGTCTCCACCACTTGAACTATTGGTGGAGCTGTTGTCGTTGTTCTGTTGGGAGAACTGGGTGGGCCTGCGGTGATAGGGCACCAACAACAGGTTTTCTAGGCAAACGTCGCGGTGAGTGACTCCATGCTCCTTCAAGTGCTCTAGGCCACTGCAAAGCTGCAGGAGGAGGAAGCAAATGCGCCGCTCGTAGACCTCTGGTTGAGTTTTATGGAATGACTCCCACTCTCGAACAAAGTCAGATGCCGTTTGCTGAGGGATCTCAGGGGTGATGACCACCACTCGCTCTTGATCGACCTGTTGTCCAGGTGCAGGCATGGAAGGCTGAGGCAGTGACGAAGCGGGGGTGTGGTTGGAAGACAGACAGACTTCATCAGAAGTCGGGAGCATACTTTGAGGGACACAAGCCAAAAAGTGACCAGAGTCCTGCTGGAGGTTGAAGTGGGGAGGCATGCTCTGCTGCACTGACAGGCCGTAGAGGTGGCCCTGTTTGGCCTCTATGGATGAACTCTTGCAGATCTGAAGAGTTAAAAATGCATAGTGCACAGGGAGGAGGGGAAGAAGGAGAAGAAAGGGGGAGAGAGAAAAATTCCACACAGAGAGATGGGAAGGGAGGGGAGCCAAGAAACCAGACACAGGAATTCTTATTAGTGAGTTTCAAGGTGAACACCAATTCAATTCCTGCTCTCATTCAAGATAAATCAGCCCTAATTCTCAACAGAAACATTAAATAAAGGTGTTTTTTGTTCTCTTTGTGTGCTGTTAGATTTATAAAAACAACCTCTTCCTTGTGAAAAACTAGTTGCCATATATTTACACATACGTATAATAGATAAACATAAACTCTAACTTCAAAATATTAGTATTCGAGTTGGGTGATGCTACTATATGGCTATATGGTGTGTATTAGCCAATATAAAGGTGTGTATGTGTTGGCCCTGACAACAGCAGTGTGTATGACTATGAGTCCTGCCTGGAATCCAAAGATTAATTGGGTCTGGAGATATAAAGCGAGACTGTGGGCGCCCAGGCTGTGGCACAACACATACTGTACAAACGGCTGCTGCTTTGCACAGAACTAATGACTTTGGAGCAAAGGTCAATGAGACTGAATCCACACCCTTCTTTTCTTCCTTGTTGTTTACACTACATGCCCTGAAGACTTGTTTGTGCTGTACTGGGACTATCCCATCTGTAGCCTAAGAACAAACAGACCAGTTTTAATCTCTTAATTCCATCCTCAAACTGTCAAACTTTACAACACCCGCTGTGCAAACCATTCCTAAAACAACTGTAAAGACGATCTTCAGTGAGTTGCAAGTTGCTCTTTTGACAAAAGCCTCTGAATAATACAATCTGTACCACCAGACCTGAACTTTGTGCTGATATCTTGTGGATTATGAGTTTTAAGTGTTGTGGAAGTTAAAATGGTTATATCAACACATCAAATTTGCCATATAAAATAAAATACCTAACAAAATAGTTAGAAACTGGGCTCAGTTTACCTTTACAGCATAGGAGTTGCTGGGGTCGGAGGCGCAGGCAGCAGAATAGTACACAGCATCTCCTGTGTTGCAGCTTGGCTTGTTTGATGTGAGCCTGAACAAAGACCAGTTGCTCTCATCAAACCTGAGTGGGTTCCTTTGGGAGCGGGTGAAGTGATCCTCACATTTTAGAGCCAAGCGTCGCAAAGACTCCGCATACAGACCTCCCAGTTTGGAGTATACTCCCTCTCTGCTGTCTATGTTACTCAGAAGGGTCTGGAGCTGCAGGCTGGAGCCCAAATTTGGTGCCTGACCTGGTTCTGAGGCCAACAAGGGCACACTGAGCTGAGGAGAAGAGGAGCAGGTCACGCTGCTTCGGCAGTGGACGCCGAGACGCCCGTGAGTCTTCAGTGGCTCATCCAGTGTCCGAGACCTCGTGGGTCGGCCTGGTGGGGCATGACAGTGCTCCAGAGACTCGTTTGAGGAGAAAATGGGCCGTGGGTCGACAGGACTGGACGGTAAACTGGACCGGGAGCTAGTGTCAGCAGATTGACACACGTTGTTCTCAGAGCCAGTGAATGGGAGCCGTGGGTAGGCCCGGACAAAGGGTCTTGAGTTTGCACTATCAGGAGCTGACACAGTGCGGTTCACCAGCTTTTTCTCCGGGAGTGGAGGTGGCTGGTTACTTAATCGCTTAAACGAAGATTGGTGAGGAGACCCCGGAGCGGAGGGCACTGGACTTCTGGGAAACGGAGAGGAACAAGACATCCGTGTAGCATCCCGGGAACCTAAGAAAGAAAACATTAGATTACCAGGTGTCAGTGTGTTGATGAAGATGGAAGCAAGTGTGACGCACTGCTCCTGAAAGAACCTGCCTCTGAAATGAGGATTCTGACTAGGAACCAAAGAAAAGACACAATAACTAGCAACAGCTTGAAAAAAGAAACACAGATACAAAGAGACCAATGACTGCTGGAGAATTTTCTTTCCACTCCCTTTGTGGATTTACACAATATATCCTTTGTCTTTCAGTGTCCTTGCAAGTTAATTTCCTGCAGTACACACAGACATACATATTCCTGGGTGACAGCTGTGAATTTGATTTATTTACTGCACCCCTCCTGTTACTGCCTGCTGCTTAGACAGCATAAAAAAGCCTCCTTTCCTCAGAAGAGCTGGAAATTTCCACAATCCAGGGTTCAAGTCAGTCCTCAAAACATCGTACGTACAATTATGATCCATTCGTCAATTAAAGACTAGAGGTTTGAACTTGACAAGGAGACAGATACTGAGATAATTGTGTGGTGCAGTCGTCGATAAATGCTTTCACATGGGGGGTGAGAGGGTGGGGGGTTGACTGTAAAAGAAAAAAGTATACTGTAGGATGTAGCCAAGCCCTTTTTCCCCTTGTTATCAGACTTCATAATTATCTCTTCAAACTACACTACCCAGGAAGTTGCAGCAATTACAAGCGCAAGAGCATCATCGAGGTTTGAAGCTCATATGTGAAGGACATTTTTTAAAACAAGGACAGATGCCACGTCTCTGGTTTTATGATTGCAGAACTGTTGCTTGTGAACATAAACTGCAAAAAACTGTCTACGAGCACTTGACAGCAGAGGATAAGAAGTAAGTTGACAAACTGCTGCTATAAAAGGATTCACTACTTCCTATACAGTCACATGTTGCTGCCAGTGGACCTATAGATACACTGTGAACTACTCCTGTGTGCTTGGTTATGATTGAGTAAATGTACTTGTATAAATACAAACAGCCTGGTCAAAGTATGAATGGAAACGGTGCTTACCAGTGTCAGCAGTCAGGCTCTCAGTGGACGCAGTGGGCAGGCCCCATAGAGATGAAGTCGGGCTCTCTCCTGAACCTTGCTGGCTGCAGCGGTCCAGTTCCATGTTGCTGCCAGTCATCTTACTGCACACTCTGTAAATGGAGAACAGAGGAACTGAAAATGACGGAATATACAAGACATAAGAAAACAAGTATTCACGCCACATGCAGTGTGTTCCTTGTGTGCATTGCCGTCTGCTTGTGCATGTCTCACCCTTTCCCAAACATCAGCCCGGCAAGTGCAATGCCCCGAGGTGGTTAGTCTGTCAGTGTGTTGCAGCGGAATAATAGATTTTTTTTGTGTCTGTTTATAAATGTGGAACCACGCCACTTCCCCCTTGATTCTTTCTTCTTCTGCACTGAGCATTGCTAAGAAGTCCATGTGATAGAGCACGATTCATTTTAAATGATGAACAAATACTGTCAGAGTTTCACTTCCTTGTTAGAGAAGCACACTTCTTGATTCAGTTTAACATTTATAACTGCAACAAACAAAAAAAAAGCAACAACAAAAACATGTTGTTCTCACATTGGCTCTCACAACAGTACATTTATTACTACACCACATGTAAAAAATTAAGCTGGTGTTGAAGGGTACAAGTTTAAAAATCCGGCCGTGTAAAAGAAAAGAGGACCTGAAGCCTGATCCCCATCTCTGCTTGCGGCTACGTTAGCCACTATCAGCATAAGACAGACCTCCAAGAGAACTGTCAATGGTCAGGTTGCATTGTGGGTTATGTAGGCACCAAAATAATAATGCTCACTTATGCTCACTACTGTAGACACAAGCTTTGTATTCTTGTTTTCAAGCATTCTTGCCTGCTTACCATGATGGCCACTTCTAATGACCACTGTGCATGGGTAGATCTAATCAAGGTGACCAATTAAGGTGAGTGACAGCAATTCACTTGTCTCATTATAGCCACTAATGGCTCATGGAAGCAGAGTCTCTTATAATCCCTTCATCTCACTTTCCCTTTCTTCCATGACAAAATGACTCCTCCATTTATCTGCTGGCCCCTCACTTCAATTCTACTATAAATCAGCAGAACAAACAGATGGAGAGGGGAAAAGGAGAGGGGGGAGACAAAGGGTTAGGTATTCTCTCAGGGCAGTTAGCTAAAGGATCTAGTATCATTCTACAGACAAAAGAGCCATGATGAAAGGTAGTGGAAATGCTGAGGCAGAGAAGATATGGTAATGGGTGAAGGGATTATGGGTCTATGTGCATGTATGCGTCCGTGCATGCACAACTCCAGACCTAGATTTGTACCCAAAACATGAGATTTTCCTCAGTGGAAGAATGTCATTGCTTGTGACCTGTGGGAGGATGTGTATGGCTGAACGAGCATTCTTTGTAAGGGCACGTAAAAGACCTTGACTGTGCTTAGGACTGCATGTCAGATTACACAAGTGTTTAGGGACAGCAACAGTTATTTTTTGGTAATTTACTGATTAGTGCCTTGGTCCTAAACAGGAAATAGTCAAAGACTGGCTTCTTCAGTTTCCCATAGTCTAAGGTAACATCTTTAAAAGCCATGTTATGTTAGACACGTCAAATTTTCCCCTCTTAATCAAGTAATTAATTAGTAATTAGTAATAATTAGTGACAGACTAATGTTATCAGAAATATTAGTATTTGATAGTAAATGCATGATATCATGACACTTTGCAGCTGATCAGGATATGATCACTGTGCTCAGAATGCCGACTTTCTGCCTAAACATCTATTAATAAACATCTTGATTGCGCATTTCCTCAGACTTGATTAAATCTTTTTTTTTTTCCGCTAAAACAATGTCTGTGTGAGACACCGTGATTACGAGAGTAAACCTGTCAGATGAGGTTTGCATTCTGCAATCAGCTGCACGACGACACAAACCCAGATTTACAATGTAAACAATCATGCTACACACTCACTGTTGACGTATGTGTGTGTGTGTATGTCTGTGTTTGTTATTAATAAAGTCATGTGAGAGGAGCTGGGGTCTGGAGTCTAAAAAAAAAAAAAAAAAAGGATCAGATTGGCATTAGAGCTAACTAGCTACAAATAGCAGGGTGACAGTGTTGTTGTGGATCCAATTCACACAACTGATTTCACTTTCTGACTCTTATTCTGGGCCTCCTCTGTCAAAAATATATATAATGATGATGAGGTCCATTTCGTTACATATATTTAGTGTACCTAGAGCACTGAAGACTGAATCTAAGCGGGTCATATAGAATAATTTGTGGTGAAATCAAATAATGCAACACAGTTTTGTCAAATCCACTTATAAATAAGGATTTTATAAAAATATACAGAGTAGAAAAGCAACATTGCTCAGATTTGGCCCAATCCTTCA
This sequence comes from Anabas testudineus, assembly GCF_900324465.2. Classification (NCBI taxonomy): domain Eukaryota; kingdom Metazoa; phylum Chordata; class Actinopteri; order Anabantiformes; family Anabantidae; genus Anabas; species Anabas testudineus. Next base: position 7,422,761 of record NC_046621.1, on the reverse strand, counting down.
TATACTATGATGGCATCATGATGGGCACCTGTACAGTGTAATACAAGCCTGTACAAAAGCTTTAAGAAGCTTACAGTGTCATGTGATTACATTCTATCATGCATGCAAGGTTTGCATATTACAATATTTTCTTTCTTGAGATTGCAGGATAGTTATCATGGCCATATAGTCATATAAACTGAAGATCCATTAATATTTAACACCAGTCCTTCTTATCTTTTGCCTCAGTCTTGCCCTTTCATCTTCTTCTCTCTCAGCTATCACCTTTCCTTATTCATTGCACTTAACTTTCACTTATTTGCAACATATCACATTCAGCAAATTTAATTTTGCTGCTTCTCTCCCGAGCACATTTTGTCCACAATCGATTTCACTCTTCATCGTCTTCATCTTAATACTGTTGTAACCTTATCCACTCTGGATTCCACTGAAAGGATAAGATCATCTAGGTGGGACTGTATTAGAAGAGATTAGCAGAGCAAAAAGCCAAAGAGGGGAAATTAGGAATGAGCGAAAAAGTTGATGATGCACCATCTGTCACTGCTCCAATTAAAGCACTTCTCAAATGAAAATAAGCCTTTGCTTACCTACGAAGCTATATCCTCTACAAGTCTAATGATAGATGTTGCACACACACACATACACAGACACATGCACACAACAGAAAGTAGCCATCAGATGCCTACCTCATGCTGGAGGGGCAGAGGTCCTTGTCAGGCAAGCAGGTACAAAATGCTCCTGAATCACAGTGGTGTCTCTCTAAAACCTTGCTATGTGGTAACACAACCCTGGTGCCACACAAGTCTCTTGTGTATTTAAAGTCTCTCTCAGCAGGACAACAACACCTATTAGATGCACAAAATTAAAACACCCATATCTCATTTATAGCTTTTGCTCAGTAGTACTTCTGTCAGGCGGCAACAAGATGCTATCTGTGCTGCTGCAAAGAGAGCCACCCAGGATCTGGGTGCCTCTGTGGAGGGAGGGGCAGCACGTCTCAGAATGATAGTTTAGAGAACATATTCAAACCAAAGTCAAACTCTGTGGACTTGAATCCACATGGCTGATCTATAAATTCTTTCTCTCGGCTGGTTGCAAACGACAGCCAGGCTGGGACAGTTTGAGAGTTGCCAGGGGCAACAATCTGTTCAATAAAGCCCATCCCTTTGGCAACCTTCACTGACCAGTTGACACACCCCCTTAAAGAGTACTTACACACATACACTCATGCATGACACAGACAGACAGACAGACAGACACACACACACACACACACACACCCCACCATATGATATGTAGGTTGACCTGTTACACGGAATAAAAGAGGGAAACGTCTGATCGAAGCCTCTGGGAGACAGATTTTTTAAACCATGTGGGGCTTTTAAATGATTCAGCACATCAACGTTCTGCTTCACGGGGTGCATCTGCACATGCTCTTATGTGGTGAATGTTTTCCAGTCATTCCACTCTTTTCTGCGAATACCACATTTCAACATGAAACTTTGATTGCTTTGCAGACAATATTTAGATTCTATTTGTTCCCCTGCCACACTTTGCCGTTGACCTTCTAGTACATGCCGGGTGCCATGGGACGCTTGTTGATTAAACACTAAACCCACTGATAAACTTGGAACACCAGAAACCCACAACTGTCGCTGGTTGGCTCGAGGCGTGTTCCCACATGTGTCTCAACAAGGTGTATTTTTATCAGAGCAGAATGTCGGCAATGTCATAACAGGAGAGATGGGTCCTTACTAGAATTACTCAAACATAAAGGGCCCTGAAATATGATCAGCAATCTGTGGTTTTGACAGAAAAACAGCCCGACTCCGCTTCTGCTTAATCTAGCAGCTTGAAATGGAAGAACATCTGTTTGTTTTGAGGACATCATCACTGTGTGTTGCGCCTCATCCCAGACTAAACAAACTTCATTTTATTTGATGCTCTAATAACTGCAACACAAGGCCTCTTCCCCGTTTCTGCTTTGGGTAGCTGACTCAGACAGCGGCGTGTATTCTTAGCCTTATGCAGACTCAGGTTAAAGCATGTGCAAATGTTACTGCTAATATGTAACTAGAAGCCTTGTGCTGAGCAGGCTGCACCGATAACGTGAGTGTTGATTAAAAGGTGATATTGTTTTTTTGCTGCATTTTCTGTGATGGAATTACTTAATAACCCTTAAAAAACAGATGAATTCCAGCAGCAACATACTGTATGAGCATCAAGAATTTTAGCACAATTGTGCTGACGCAGCAAATGTAATGACTGTTTTGCCCAGGATTCAAATGAATGCTCCTAATGACAGTTCGGTCTCTGCATGACAATATCAATGGAACTATTTTTTTTTTTTTTACAGTGTCTGTTGAGCTCTAGCCAAAACAAATTTACAGCAATGTGACACAGCAGGGCACAACTTAACAGACCCAGTGTTAATTAGAATTGAAAAAGTCACATTACTGGCATGAATAGAACAAGGCATGCATTGAGCAATAAGCCAGAACCGTTTGAATGATCACAAGTCCAGAATGGAGGCGAATAAAAGCCTAAACAATGATGCTATGGAAAGAGAAGGCAAAGTAAGATTCCCACAGACAGACGACTACAGTAAGATGTATGGATGATACACTACAGCTTATCTTCCACTAGAAACACTATATTACAGTATAGCCACATACACACATCAGAGTAAAACATGTTCAAAATTTTACACTAAGCACATGACAGTGTCATTACAGGCTGGAAATTTGAGGCATGTCAATATAATGGGTAGTTCGAGTTTATATATACATAGCATTCAGACTTTTACCTAGCAGCTTTATCATACATAGTATTTAAGACCAACAGTTCCTCAGAATTGTGTTTCACTCTTATTTATGAAGATGTTGAATATTGACACTGTCATCAATAATCATGTGAGTCAATTAAGAATTCATGTGAACTCTCAATTCGAATTGCCTTTCACTGTATCATATTGTAAAACTGTCAACATAAAGGCTCAACACATTGAGCTCTGCTAACTTCTATCTGCCATTTTGTTATTTCTCTAGACATTTCACTGACAACATGATGATCGGAAATAGAAAAAAATTATATTCATACAAATCACCCAGACACAAAACTAGATTTCTATTCTTCGACACGTGATCATTTACTATATGAGTCCCACACAAGTTCCTCGTTGTTCTTACCTGTGCAGTTTCTTGGGCGGAGGAGGTGGTGGATTGGGCTCATTGCTAGCACATCCCTTCCCTGCTGCTGGCAGCTCTGATGAGCCACCATGCATCGGTTGCTTGGCCGGCATGCTCCCGTTATGCTTGCCCTCCTCCACTGCACTGATGCCCTCCGTCTCCCCCTGACAGGCACCATTGTTGGGGACAGGCGAGGGGGCCGTGCCTGGCTCTGTCTTTGGAGGGGGGCTGCTGTGGGCCTTCCAGTCTCTGGCTTCCTTCCAGACAGCGGCACCATTGACCAGGCCTGTCACCCGAGAGGTTGTCCCCGGGTTGGTGGCCAGTTTTTTCTTCTCCCCCTCTTTCCGCTCTCTCTCCTCTTCCTCTTCTTCTTCCTCAATGCGGCAGTTCCAGCCAGAACTATGGGGGTGGGGCTTTTGCCAGCGTTCAGGTGCGACGCTGTGGTTCTCTGTATGGACCTTAAAGTGGCCCTCTCTAGCAGAGATGAGGAAAAGCATAGGGAGTTCAGGGAGAGGGACAGGAGATGACATGGACGGTGACAGCCTGGAAATGCCCAGTTTTGGAAGTTCAGGAAGAGGGACTGGAGAGGACATGGATGGTGAGAGACTAGACATGCCCAGTTTGGGGGAGCGGGAACTCCTCTTTGGGGGAATGGGGGGACTAGATTGAGGCTTGTAGTGAAGAGATGGACTGAGGCTGGCTTCTGTGGTCAGAGAAGGTGAGCTATGGCTGGGACTTGGCCAGTGGAAGGCTGGGCTACTGGGGTCTTTATGTGCTTTGGGGCTGAAATGGCACTCGGTGCTAACAGCTGAATCTGGGCTGCTAAGGTAGAAAGTCCTGTTATTCTCTTCTGTGTGAGCAGCCATCACAGTGATGGTGGCCCGCTGACTCTCTCCTAACAGCTCAAGCTCAGAGCTTGATGAGGTCTTGCTTTGATTTGGAGACTCAGGAAGAGACTGCACTCCACTTCCATGTGGCCTGCGCTTTTTCTTGGTGCTTTCTGCATAAATGGGTTCAGAGTCTGGCTGTTCATTGGGAGAGTTAGGAGCAGACTGTGGGCTTCCCAGAGCTGGTGGACTCTGAGGGTTCTCTGACTTGGAAGCAAGTGAATCTGAACTATTATAACAAGAGGAATTCAACACGCTTGTCTGTTTAGACTGGATGGTAACAGAGTCGAGGGACGGTACGGGGCTGCAGGTAGTGGCATCCACACCTGAGGCTGTGGTAGGGGAAGTACTAGAAGTGCTAGATGTCTTGGTGGTAACAGTAGCAGTACTCACAGTGCTAATACCACTGCTATGAGTTGTGGCAGGACTGGATGGGACAATATCCACTGACAAGGGTATTTCCACAGATGCCTGATGGGAGTCCTGAAGATTTGTTCTGGTAGTCACACTACTTCCATTATAAGTGCTCTTGGTCCTAATAGCAGCTGTAGTATTCTGTTGTCTACAGGTCTCTCCATGTGGGTTCTTCTTTAAACTCTGAGAACCCCTACCCTCCTCCTGCGTGACAAAGATATTACTAATAATCATGGAGTCTTTAGGCAGGATATTGGGTGACTTGGGAGACAAAGAAAAGCAGTTGTTGTAGTCAATCTTGGTTTCAGGACTCTGAAGAACCGCCTCTCTGTGGGATTTGTTGCAGCCATTGTTATCAATATAGAAAGACGACAGGTCCAAGAGCTTCTTCAGGCCCAAACACTCAACTGGGCTCTTTGTGTTCTCCTGTTGCACATAAACATGAGAATACATTAATATACAGCATACAGCAACATACAGATATTGACACAGAAATTAACTCTAAAGTTAGAAACAGAGAAGCGTCCTTTCAGAAATGCACCTGCTCTATGTTCATGTTGACATCAGTCGACTCGGTGGTGTCAAGGCTCATCATAGTGGGTTTGACAGCGATGGTTGGCTTGCTGTAGGGTGACGGTGCCGTTACTCCAGTTTCTTCATCTCCTCCAACGCTGCTTTTCAAACAAGCAAGCGCGCTGCCATCCAGGCTGCCGACAGTCTTGTGCGCACTGAGCGGATTGAAGCAGTTCTTACAAGAGCCGGGTTTCCACACGTGTTCTGCAAAGTCACTGCACGCTGACATCTTTGGTTTGCTCAATCAGATTTTTCAGAAGTGGTTGTGGCGGGATCTTGCAGGTACAGGATGAACTCTCATGGCTGACGCAATGAAGGGCGATCACAAGGCAATACATAAGAGAAGAAATAAGAGAAAAAGAAGAATGAAGTTCATTGTTAAAGATAAATTAAGGTCCATATAATCACTATTTTCCTGTTATCATTATGGTACAAAACAGATAATAATAATAATAATCCCTTGCTTTTGTGACCTTTAGAAATTCCATAAGAACTGTGACTAAGCTAATGATACTCTACATCTAGGTGCTGATCCAGTATCCTTAACCAAATGTACCTAAGTGGACTGGGTATTGGCCTAACACAACAGCAACACAACAATCCACATACGGTACTATTATTATAGTTGTGGCAGTCTGCTGACTTACACCTTACACCACATGGTACATTCCTACTTTTTAAATATCAGATGTATGACTTTCTGAATCAAGATGCAAAAACTCAGAACAGGTTCAAACAACTATATAAAGTGGTAAACGCAGATATGGGGGCGTGCAGCCTGACAAGTGTCTCTAAGCTCAATGAAGACCTCTGTTAGGATGTAAGTGTCATCCACAGTTGAAACTTAAGAAGACCCGATTTGTGCTGTGCTACTTGTTCCCATGGCCTCCTAAATTAGAGGGTATGTGGTTTCTGTTCAACCAAAGGGCCTGTCGGTGTGAGCCTAGCAACATAAAAGCCCTCCAGAGTCCTCAGGAGCCCCCAACATGCTAGAAGAAGATGGAGGCGCTTCAAGCATCCCGGAGGTCGGAATGTCAGGAATGTCTAAGGGCGCAAGTCTCACCAGGGTGAATCTCACAACCTCCCTTCCCCCTTCCTCACACACACAAACAAAACTCCCACTCCACATGTGTATGCTCAAACACACACACACACACACACCACCTAACACCATGTGTCCTGTTTAACTGTGCTGACAGTGAGAAGATCAACACCATTTCAGAGCGATCATTTGTCTGCCTGCATCTGGGTGTCCCTCTTTATGTCCTTTACACAGCTTTAATTGCCTCTCAGCAAGGTGCTGCAACGACACACAGCAACATTAGCCCACCATGTAGACTCATCACCCAGAATAAAACAGGATGATAAATGACTCCATCAAATTAATAAAAATGGGTCTTATAGGTAGATGCACCCAGCTATCCTTAATATCACCTTTTTGCGCAGCGACTCTTGGCTCTGAAGCTTACATTTGTTTACCGTCTAAGAAATACCAGAACAAAACGACTGATTGGAACTTGTTGAGGACTCCTGGTAGTTTGTGGCTCCAGCGTAACAACCATGCCACCCACTAATCCTATAGGAATGAAGTGTTATCCTGTTGTTAAAGATAATGCATGTTTACATTTTTCATTGTTCTGTCTGACTCAGTTTGGGCAGGAAAGCACCCACTGGCTCACTGTTTGTTTAACTGTTCCTGTGAAAACAGAGGAAACCGAGCCTTGCCTAACATCTTATGGCATTATACATGAGTCATATGAGGGAATGAGCGATCAGAGACACACAGATCATTAGCCTGCTCGGCCTACTGCTTAACAGACTGTCAGTCATGAACATGTCATGGGGGTTTTATGAGATAATCAGAGAATAACAAAGCCTAGACAGGGAGCATGGTTATGATATGTTTACTGAACCAACAGGGACCGTTGGCCTCTGTGGGGGAATCACTGACAGCACAGGAGGAAGCATAAAAGAAATTCATCTGAAATATGAACGTGAAACAGTAACGCATCTCAAACTGCACTTCGGTTTAAGGTTATTCTAGCTGTTGTTGACATGGACCCTGCTTGTTTGAACAGACATAGACCCCACAGTCTACATTCCCCACATCTTCTCAAGCTCAAGGTCCAATATTTCTCACTTCCTCTGGTAAAAACACACACACACACACACACACACACACACACACACACACACACACACACACACACACACACACACACACACGCTGAGCAGAACTCCCAGAGGTTCAGCCTTAAGATAAATTCAAGGCCTGCCTTCAACATAAAAACACAGACTACATTTTTTTTTTTTGCTTGAGCATGTGCCAGGGCTTAGAAAAACACAATGAAAAATGATTTGGGAGTGTGTGTTGGTCTGATGTGGAATTTCCATTTTTGTGGCACCTGATTAAGACTTTATAAACCTTGTGGTCACAAACCTCGTGTCCATATGACCTCTGTACATACTGTCACACACACTGATCATCATCATAAACAGTCGCCCCTGCCACTAGGTGTCTCAGAAACACACATTTTGCTGAGTATTTTACATCCACTATCCTAATCTAAGGGGAACATCAGGCTTGTAGTATGTTTGGAATTTGCAGAGCTGCACACCTAAAAACACGGACCTTGCTTTGAGTAATGTAAAGAGATCAAGGATGGATGGCTGCAGTTGAAATTGTTCAAATGGTCACAGGGTTTATCAGAAGCTGCAGCAGCAGCAGCAGCAGCAGCAGAGGAGCGAACCCCTCAAATAAACCAACGCACATGCGCGCACACACAGCAGCGATCAGCACAGGTCACCTGATGGTTACTACTCTAAGGTTACTCTAAGATCATTCACTGCATTATCTGACTGGCCGTGACTGAACCGCGGCGTCACGCCGGAGACAGGTCCCCCTGAGCGCGGAGTCGCGCACTCCAACACGAATCCTTGCGCGACCAGCATTTGTCACGCCTGCCTCTCCCTCTCTCTCGCAGCCCATTCATTCACTCAGCAGAGCACAAACCCCGTTCCCTTCGATCCTGTGGAGGGATTTCCGCCACAAGAACTTCTGACAAATGCCTCCAAACTTCAGCTTCAGCCCAGCTGTTTGAATGTGCTGCCAGCACCTGTTTTAACGCACAACAACTGCAGTGAAACCCTCCTGAGCGTTTGGTTTGAGAGTGTTTTTAAATACATTAGACGGATACAGGTAGGCTGTAGGTGTCCAGCTGACAAACTTGATTCACGCTTGGCTACTGTGGCAGAAAACACGCGTCCTCGCCATCTGACACAACTGGCAAAATGGCTGTTACCTGCAATAACAGAACACTTAAATATAACATGTAATTGCAGCCACTTGGCTCAAGCTTTACCACTAAACCAGTAGATGTGTGTATCTGGATATTAAAACGCAAAGAAAGAAAGAAATGGGAAAAGGAGACGCCAGCTACAGTGTAACCACGCTGAAGTAGCCAAGGTTATGTACTGCTTACCTGCTCGGACTTTGTCTTCCCCGGCGACACAAAAAGTCTCCAAAAAAACGTGCAAAAATAAAGATAGAAAATCAGTCACACAGCTGTATCCAGGCTGCTCCTCTGGGTCCCGCACAAGCCGCTGTCCGTGCGTCTTTGCGTATCCCACATGCGACAGGTTAATGATCCAGGAGACTGAGTGCTGCTGCAGCCGGGCGCACTGCTGTAGCTGCTGCTTCTGCTGCTGCTGTTGCTGTAAGACTGGGCAGAGGTGGAGTGAGGCGGAGCAGGAGTGCTCTGCAGCAGCGTGGGGAAAGCACAAGGAGGTGGGAGGAGCTCCTCACCAACCAGGCAGTCTGGCAAGTGGCCACGGTCCCAGGTTCTTTTGAAGGCTTTTTGTCCCCCAACTCACTGTCATGAGCATGCTTTTCACACAACACAGCTTTTAGCATGCTTATGGATTTTCAGAAAAGCTGATTTAGCAAAACGCAGTATTTAAATGTTGAAGTTTAAAACAACAAGACTGAAAAATGTCACAAAAGGAAAGCAAACCACTGCCTGTGGTCTGCAAGCAATCAGTGTTGTTCAGAAGCGTTTTGATGTGGGGAAGGTTGATGCATCCAAGCTTCCCTGCCACTGGTTTCTTGTGAGTTTGCCCCTTCCCTCCTGCTACCCCCTGGACTGCTCCTGCTTCCGTTCATCATGATTAGGGTGACACTGCTTCTGAGCCGGGCTGGACCCCTGCTGGTTTCCATTACAGGCAGCAAAAGGAGAGGCAAAGCTCAAAGAGTGACAAACACTGCTGTGTTGGATGAAGGCAGTTGTCCGTGGAGATGAACTTTTTAACTGAGCTCAGAATCATCTGTCGGCATATTGACTCATTTAAACGGAGCCATCTGATACAACTTTTATACTCTGCAGCATTTCGCTGTATCGTCCTATATTTTCTCTTCTTTTCTTCCAATTATCTGGTTTTCTTTAGTGTGTCATAAAGACACACACAAAAAAGAAAGAAAGGGCCCCAGAGATGTGGGGAATGGAGGAACAGCACATCCACTCATATGAATCAACTGGACACAGAACCTGTCAGTTTCCTCAACCTTATATGAGGATTTATAGCCAAGCTGAGATAATCAGCATAAGTGGCACAGCAGACACCGGATCCAGGAAAAGTGATTTTTTTTTTTACAACACCACCTGTTGAATTTGGAAAGCTTCACAATCCTCTCAAGAGGATTAAGAGTTTGTTGCAATTCATCTACTTTTGGCAGCACAGAGTATATAATAATTGTGCTAATGCCATGGTTTGCATGGAAATATGTGTGTTTGGAAAGCTCCTAGACACATTCTGCAATTATAACTTGGCCCATTTGCTTATTATTAATCTTAATATTTTATCTTTCATAGCATTTGCTAAGTAAGTGGCGTATTCTGGTCTAGTATTGATGCATAATCTGCACTAAGAATGATCTTGTTGTCAGTCTGCGAACTCACAGAAAGGGCCGTGACACAATATGTTCTGTACTGCATCCGAGATGCAGTAAATCTTCCTCTTAAGACGAGGTTGAGATTTCACTGTGGAGAAGTGGGAACATCCAAATTAAGGGAGCACAGCACAGGGTGTGCAGTCACTTACAAGCACTGCAGTGTTGGAAGACCTTTCCCACATAATTTCTGTGGTAGAAATTACACAGTGAGTGAAATCATGAGGGTCATGGGCAAACAAAAGCTGCAACGTGTGGGAAAATATCACTCTGTGTTGTAAGAGTCTTCCTTGACTCATGTCATATCCACCAAACCATATAATATCTATACGTTACTACAGTTAAATTAAAGATATCTAGTCTGCACGTTTAATTTTTGCTCATTCTAGCATGTGGCTGAAGTTGTGTGCACACAGTATGTTTCATAAAACATTTGGAGTTGCACGTCTTTTATTATGCTCCCTTAAATTATGAAGGGGAATCCGAGCCACTTACTGTTAATCAGGCTCGCTGGGAGAGCTCTTGCCACCATGTACACTGATGAATTGGCAGTTTGTTAACGTGCTGCCGTGAGTGTGCACGAGGAAGCGAGAGGCACGAGCGACTGGGATAGAGGCGACTGCTTTGCACACTGCAACAACAGGATGCCGTTGGAGAGGAGCTGGTCAGGATGCTGAAATATGAGCAGCGCTCTGACGGCTGTGCAGTACATGATGTATGCTGTTTGCATTTCTGCTGATGCCCCTGCACTTCTGCACTGTGATCACTGTCACGCAAGTGCAAAAACCAGTAAACAAAAAGAAATGGTTTGATGTATATTGGTCCATTTCTTTAATAGAAAGGTAACTTTAGGCTCTATAGATATACCTAGGAGCATTGAGGCTATGGTACCTACTCTCTTTTTCCATGGGCTTGGATGAATTATTAAAGAGACAATCATCTCAAATTAAATTCAGAGAGAAGAGAAGTGGGTTTTAATGCAATGTAGCAAGAAATAGACTTCGTCTCATGATTGAGGACATTACTCAGGACAGATAGGACCAACACTATCTCTCCCCCAGACTCTACTGTCAGTCATGATAAGCAAAGTAATATTCAACTGCTGCGAATGGTTCGCAGCATGAATGAAAGCTCAGCGGAGTGATTATCTCAGAGTTTGAGTGAAAGTGACTACATGGAGGGAATGTCTATGTGAGTGGGTATTGTTGATGTTAAATGCAAAGCCTCTTTACATTATGCTCTTTCCCCAAATGGGGAAGTTTTAGTTCCCTCAGTGTTTGTTTGGGTTAATTAACAAACCAGGCATTGTGCTGCTCAGGTTTCTGTCTGTTTCCATGCGTAACTTCCCATTACAACAGGACACCCCATAAAAGATATCCTGTCCTGACACCAAAAGGTCTTTGTTTGCATTTGGCCTCCATGCGAAGAATACTCTCGAGCCCGTCACTGGAGACTTTACACTTCCCATTCGAAACTCGAAGCTTCTCTCAGATTCACCTCCGCTGAAACTGAAAGGGCTCAACTTAAGGTCCAAGTGAAATTTGAACATTTTCAACAGGTGCTCGAAACGAAAGATGAAAGGCTGAAGGAGCTGCTCTGTTTTGCCATCAGTCTGTTTACTGCTTGGCGGAAACACTACAAAGAGAGAGATGGCGAATGTACACCAGCTCCCCCAGGACTCCCTTTTTTCTCCACAGGTTGTCTCTCTTAAAAACCTGAACATTCAAAAGTAACCCCTTCATGTAACTGTATACGTCTGAGAGCCAGGCAGCGGGGTTTAATTGTGTGTGTGTGTGTGTGTGTGTGTGTGTGTGAGTGGTGGGTGTCAAATTTAGTGCCTTTTCCCTTTTGAGTTGCCATGGCACTCCAGTGTAGAGGAGTTGGTGTATTTAGGAATGCACAGATAACTCAAGGCGGAGCCACACCTCTCTCACACACACAGGCACACACACACAAAGTCCAACACACACACACACACACAAACCCACCCTGTATGCTTTATATCACCTACACAGTCTCAGATGACGATATCTCTCTGCTACCTTCACTGTTGCATTCCAGTACCTGTCCCTACTGGCTTGCCCTCTGATTATGAAACACACACACACAACACTGAGACGTTTCATTTCACCACCAGTAAGACACACCATTTGTTGACAGAGATTGAGAGAGTTTTAGCCAGATTATTCAAAATAGTTTGAGATGCTGTATATCCCAAAGTCTGAAAAGCTGCTCCAATATCTATCCAATCTGCCTCACCTCAGAGTGCATGATCACAGCCGTCCCACTGTGTTTAGATCAGCATCCACTATTTTAATTACTGACTAAGCAAGTAGGTAAACTGCTAATACAGTGTAAATAATGCTAAAAGTAATGCTTTAGGTAAAACACTGGAGGAGCAATTTGCTCGTTCCTTTTCTTGCTGAGAGTTTGCTGAGATGATCCTCCACCACTCTCATGTCAGTTATCCTTAAGCCTATTTTTAGGCCTCTGCTCAAGAATCACATACCCATAATTAAATGAGTATATCTCTGCAACCACAGGGTTTATTTGAATAATTTATAGTGAAAATAGTAAAAGGAGCACTTGTGAGACTTGTTAAGATTTCTAAATATCAGTATATGTGTTACTGGTAAATGAAGATGACACAGAGCACAAATAAAATAGTTTCAGGTTCTCCTGAAAAAAACAACAACAACCCTTTAGTGTGAAAATCCCTTTCAAATGATCCAGCTATAGTTCTAATACTCTATTAAATCATTGCAAAGTTTCATTATGATGAACAGAAGCAGAACAAAAGGTTTGTGCAATTTTGGCAGAATGTTTTGGGACTTTTTGAATTTTCTAATGTACAAAACTAAATATTTAAACATCTTATGTTATTTTTATCTCACAATTGATGTGAAATGAATCCAAATACAACAGTTTTGGGCATTTGTTTGACTGTTTAACCACTATATTAGCAAATATGCAGGGCTATATCTCTGCGATGGATTGGTCATTCACATAACCAGATTTTCTACACTCGTGGTACAAGGATAAATAAATGAAAGAACACATCAACACATAATCAAAGCCATAAACAATTACGGTAACATGTTTTATGTTTATTTCAGTACACTCACAACTACATCAGTCAAAGCAGATTTTTGCAATCAGGCAGACACGTCTGTCAGGCAGAGATACAGGGACACACCAGCTGGTCAGCTTGTGATTACTTGTTCATCAGGCTCACACACACATTAGTTTGTGCTAATACCTACTGCACACCACTGACCTGTTTGGTCCGGGACTTGCTGCTCTGCTTGAATACTTAACACACATAAACACGAGCAGGAACGCTAGCACGATTTTCACAGATGCACACATACACTGGGCGCACACACACACACGCAGCCATCTGCCAGATGCGTTAGCCAGCTACAGATGCCCAGGTCAGAGCAGGCACCAGGCAGAGTGTGTGAGCCATGTGTTCACAAGGGGCTCAGATAATTTTAACAAGTCAGCCAAGAAGCCTTTCCTTTCTCAGAGGGGGGTCTCTCTCTCTCCCACTCAGAGACACACATTACTGTAAAAAAGCAGGGTCAAATACTTCTTATAGTGTTTAAAATGAACTTTGCCATATTTCAGGAAGGGTAAAGGAGTGTCCAAACACATAAATAGCATTATCATCAGTTTTCTTGTGTCTATAGTTGCGCAAACAGCAGCATAGAGACAAGAAAACAGACTGACTAACTTACTTTTGTTACTGGGTCAGTTGTATCAAAGTGTCCTTCCTATATGTGGCTGAAACACCTGCTTCTGGTGTGAGTCAGATATCATGGTTAGACACGTTGCCACCCCTGTTCTGTCTCTCTCGGCACAGGCAGAGTCATCAAACCCCTTCATTAGCGCTGAGGATATCAGCAGCTTCAGCCTGTGAAATTCTTTATAAGTCAAGTTAAGTTTATTCCGAAGGCTTCGTTGCCTCAAAAGACTTTGCTAAGACAGGCCTACAGTGCAGACCTAAATAAGTGATGATCACAATACAACGCAATACGCTGTGGACAAAATACAAAAGGAAGCAGCAGTAAATAAAGAGAAACCACAAGTCACAAGGTAGTCGGCTATTTAGATGGTCTTTGAGCGTGCTGAGAGTGTGTCATAGGTAGTGGAACTATAGACAGAATATAAAACAGCTCATATAGGTACAGAGATTCAAAAATAAATGAGAAATGTCTCTATGATTGTTTTATATGTCTCTTTGTAGCTTCTTGGCACTTGTGATTGTTTTGCATCTATTTGTTGATATTTGATCAGCTTTCCAAAGAGCAGCCAGTTAATTAACCCCATTAGTAAATAAACCAACCCCTCCAGGGGAATAAAGAAAATTCCATATTATATGCTGCTGTTATCTTTCCAACTGATGCACTGTACATGTTTGTATTCTGTAATGTCGAAATATGTCACATTTTGCAATGTTGTTTGATAATTTTGCTGATTTGAGCTGTTTCACCCTGAAGCATCTTCCTCTCTTCCCCTTCCACACTTTTCCCAGAAGATTGATCACTCTCAGTGTTGTGATTACAGCAAGACGCACACTCAGCCTGTCTGACTGGATGAGCAGTCTCTGTCTGTCTGTTTATCTCACTTTCCCACTCTCTCGAAATCTGACATGAATTCCATTAAGGGGCCTGTTATCAAAGACTCAAACTCTCTCCATTTTAAATTACTTTAAACTCTCAGCAGCAACAATTAGACAATGAAAATTACACTTTGTAGGCAAATATGCCAATGACTCAGTCTTCTGCAACAAGAATTTCGGAAGTGTGGATGACTCAGTTAGCATGCAGTTGAGAGCGTTGTGACCCCTCTGTTGTCACTTTCAGGTCCTGCACAAAGAGTCTGGGGACCGGAGCTGTAATTAGCTCTTTTGTGGATAATAACAACCCTCTTCAAATGGATCACTTATCCACTTACTGCCACGTGTTGATGACTGCTACACTGAACTGTTACAAAAACAACAGCAGAAATGCTATCATTTCTCCTTTTTTTGTCAGGAGGATTTTATGTGTGGGGGGTGTTTTGGCTTTTATGTGATAGTGGGCAATCAAGAGGCAGACGAGACAGACACAGTACGACATGCAAGGTCCCCAATCGAACTTGAATCAGAGATGTTGTGGTCACGTGCCATCAGCTGTAAGGTGCTCCTTCCCGATCACTTCTTGACTAAATTATTTCTCTTAGACTTCAGTTTCATTCTTGCACTTTGTTCTGTGTCTGACTAACTGCATGGATGTTGAACCCTTGATTAGTCAGGAGACAAAATGAAACATACAGTTGTCGATTCACAGGAGGTCTTTTTAACTCTCACTCACAAACACTCAGAGGGCTCTAAACAAAGCCCCCTCTCAGTGAAGTGCTCGAGGCTCTGTATAGAACCGAGCTGTATGGAGATGAGTAGCGTGTGAATCACACTTGGTTCCCAGACACACTCTCGCGCCAGACTTCAACCCCCCCCCCCCCCTCCTGTTTGCCTCTATCCCCTCTGATGACCTCTTGGAGGTCAACATGTCTTTACATCATTTCAAGCAGCAAACTGCTGTTCATGTGTTTACTACATGCAGTGGATTCTTTAGTACTGACAGTGCATCTGTGAAGTAAGTGATGTTTTATGTGTGTTGAATGTATGTGTGTGACTTGCATTTTCACTTTTTCCAAAGGAGATTTGAAGATAAATAATTAGATTGACTGATATCGAAATAGTATATTACAGGAGCATCTCCATCCACACAGGCGTGTTGTAAAACATAAGAGATTATGAGTTTGGTGGATTAGGTGGTTGCTATGTTTAGAACAAGTCCTGTTTCAGCAAATACAGCAACGCACAGTCTCTTTCCTGATTATAATTTCAAATAACACAGGTTTAATGCAGCACCTAGGAGCTCACACTGTTAACTTTGTGTTTGGAAATTATCTTAAGAAAAGTGATGTAGGAAAACAAACAAGTGCAGCGGCTGAATAGTGTGATGGTAACATTGCCACACTCCAAGGTGGGAGACCGGGGTTTGAATCCTGGCTGTGACTACTACTCTATTACGGGTCCTTAAGCAAGACCTCCTTACGCTTACCCTGCCTTTGCCCTGTACCTTGTAAGTCGCTTAGGATAAAGGTGTCTGCCAATGACTAAATAGAAATGAGTAGACTTGGAAAAAATTTAAAAAGAAAACACTTAGTAAGAGTAGAAGCAGGCTGCCATATAATTATATCAGCAGAGCTGGAAGAGACATGTCTTACAGAGAGAAACTGGGTGCGACTCACTTCTGTCCTAATCTCTGTTACACTGAATAGAGTGTGTGGTGAAGTGTGACAGGGAATTCATAGACAAGACAGTGACATTTTCAGCATGTAAAAATAGCCATTATGTTTTTAAAATATCTCATGTCTGTCTGGGGAATAGGAAAACTACAGCTTTGAGGCTTTACTTCTCATTTTTATTTAGAGATTGCAGTGTTGTGTTTATATCACTACATTAGAACTACTACTTTAAGATTGTGCTAAATTGACTTTTACATTGGTGTGAATGAGATCACGTGTGTTGTCAAGTTGTCTGGTTTAGTGACATTAATTAATCGCCACAGTTTTGAAGCGTTTTGACTTTTAAACATCGACTCAAGCGGAAAATGCCTTTATTAAATATGTAAATAGTAATTCAACAGACCTGTGCCAAATGAATCCAAAACATCAAACCACCCCAAATCATGATCTTTCAACATGAATGAGTACAACAATAATTTAAAAACAACACCCTGCACACTGATCTGTCTACTACTGAAAAGGGCAAATGTCAAATTCTTCGCTGATGCCTGGGTAACTCGTGACTTTGAGGCTGTAGATCCAGTGTGCAGTATTATTTTTGGCTGTTCAAGCAGAAATTGTATATAAACGTTCCTCTGTACTTCAGAGGAATGTGCAACATTTCATATCTTGTCAGTGTCTCAAATGCAACTTGATCACTAAACTTTGAAATTCCACACATGAGCCAAAGTTAGCTCAGGTTGCAAGCAACCTGTCAGTCCGCTGATTCCTCACCCACTTACTTGTCAGAGGCAAAAGTTCACAGTTTGTTCAAGCATGCTCGTGGCTTCTTCTGTTGTGAACTAATTTATTTGAAAATATTTTCATAATTTCATCAATTTATAGAAACGAATAGATACTACACTCGCACTTGAAATCACATTTCAAAACATCAGCATGAAACATGATAAGCCACTTCTCCCTCAGCCACCACCACAACAAGAGGATGTGTGTTCTGACCCACTCTTGACACCGGCAGCAGACTCACTCAGGTCTGGTAAATATACAGATACAGTATGTTCTTGGGTACAGTGTTCACTGATTGAGTAGCAAATAGCAACTACATGCATCTATTTTATCAGTGGTATGTTTAAATGCAATACTTGTGCTACTAAACAGGAGGCCCGCTTGCTGTTCTTCTGTCCTCCACTTCTGCAGTGGTGCCTCATCTGCTCTGTCTGCTCCTGCATTGTGTTCAGCTTTTAATTTCTGTATGAGATTCCTTTGTGTGCTTTTCTTAAAAACTAACTTAAAAAAACAGGAAGACATTGGTGAGTGAAGCCTATTGAAAGTCAGAGGTGAAACCAGGAAAGCAAGTAGTTCTTTAAACACCAGCTCCTAAGGGTCACATTTACTAAATGCTTTTGAAAATATGCAACTAAATAATGATGCATTGGGAAAAAGTGTCCTGTTCAACTACACATTTAGCATAAACAGTAGAGCAGTATTTTGCAATTGCATTAGCTGAGAGGAAATGGTCTGTAGCAACTGTTAAAATTGACCTCACTGCAAAACCACATTGGTGTTTTGAAAAATATTGCCTGTGAGACAAAAAACACAGCAACAGTGGCATAATAATTAACTAAATTCAAACACAACCTACATGAGAAGATTATCAAAGTGCAGGAGCGTGGTGCAATTTACATTTTCAAAAATCTAAGCAAAACACTTCACGGAGGAAGCCAGGATAGATTGTCATTGAAGTGCTAAAGGTGGATGAATATGTTGTTCTACTTCCTGATGAACCTGTTTTCAAGTTTCACTCAGAGAGATGTTTTCAAAAATTCTCCCTCCTCTCTCAGTTCATGGTCTCATCTGCATTCAAAACAGCCAAAGTCTCTCCTTGGTTGTGGAAGGATTATCGCAATTACTGTAATTAACATCTAATCACCATCATCAATAACACAACATGCACTGTTCTAGATAAAACAAGGATGTGTATGTATTTAAAATAAGTAAAAATGAGCACATATATGTATATATATTTTTGTTCTCCTGATAAATGTATGTATGTAAATGACAGTAACAGTAAAAGTGTTAGTCTATTTATATTGTGCTATGAGTGAACAAGATGACATTCAAAACCTCTCTTTTGGTTTAATTAAATGGGCATGGTATGACCGGGAGTGTGTATGCGTGCGTCTGTGTGCACGTGTGCAATAAGCACAATTACTTTTTAATGGCATGAAACAGGGATGTGGACACACGTCTCAGAGGAGATGGAAGAATGATACATTAACCTCTGCTGCACCCAAACACCTGCCCACCAATTTCAAAAGAGACAGTGGAGCGGAGACAAAAGCAAAGGACAATTTTCATTTTTAGGCACACAACAGAACTCAGAAGTTTTTAGCATCAGACCTGTAGACAAGTCAAATGACACTCTCTCATTACTGACATGTCTTTTGTTCTCACATTGTATCTGTATTGTATTGTTATTGTATTGTATTGATGACAGACGTCTAATCAATGAGGGAAAGATATTATTTAAAAGATTAATGTTAATCACTCAAATGAGAGCTGTGCTACAGAAAGTTTTAGCATCTAAATGACAGAACCCATGTAGAAAATATAAAGCATCCAAAAAATAAGCATACGAAATACATTGGAACAGCTGCTAAGACACAGCAGATCTTATAGATGGACAATGGAGGAAATTATTGCGGAAATCCCTCGAACACCTTATGTTTGCCACTCTCATCTATAATGTAACAGAGGCACATCTGGCACATAGTGCCAATTTACTGCTGATGGCTGACCACACACACACACACACACACACACACACACCAATAAACTGACACTTCTGACATGTTTTGTCTGAGTTGGGAAAGACTTAAATATCAGGAGATGGAGGTTCCTCGACACTGACAGTGGTTTGTGGTTTTATGTAGCATGCTACAAATAATTTTGGCATGAATAAAAGGAATTTTGGACAAAATTTGCGGCATAAAGATGAAGTCATAAAAAATCCCCTCATAATAAATCATTCTGTGTTACTGTATGTCTGTTTTAATAATTCAGATGAGCATATTCTTTTTTTGACCCATGGGATTGGAAGAGATGACAGGGGAAAGCACTCACTTACAATCCAGCTACCCCAGAGATCACATTACCAGCCAGTACATTAGGATGATGAGAACACCTGCTCACTCTCATAGTTGCCACAGAAGCCTCCTGACACAGAACGGCGGTCAGAGTTGATGGTGCTAAATTAAAATGTGGTGATTAATAATTATGTGAGTGAGGAAGAGATGAAGAGCGAGATTAAGCTCTTAAAGGATCAAACTCTTATTGGAATGCAACATAAAAATAACCCTAATACAAATAATCACATGGCCACAAATAAAACTGTAACTACAAATAAAAAAATGACACTAACACTAATTCATGTGTTAATTGAGGTTGTGGTGAATTCATTTGTTTTGTTTTGAGCTGGGCTTGCCAGTTTTCTATTTCCTTTATGCTAAGCTAAGCTAATTTACTTTCCTCTGCAGCTCCTGTGCTGGTTTTCTGGGTCTGTACACATGCGCTGGTCCATGCCAAACTAGGATTTAATGAGTTACAGTAACCGTCCAACCAACTTTAATGAGGTCTGTAAAGTGCAGCGGCATAGAGTCACAAAGACACCAACTTTCCTCTGAAGCACGTGAGTTATGAAGTGGTGATAACACACACAATGTAATCTAACTTTACACACATGAAAAATGCAAAAACCAACAGAGCTCTGTTTTTTTTGCAGCTGTCATGTCAGATCTATAATTTCATAAAGTCATGCGGCTCGCACAAGGAGTAAACTGCCCCCACAGAATAAATGACGGCCACAAACATCCCATCTACCCAGAGAGGAAACGCTGTCCTTGCTCCCACACAATCTCACTGATCTTTGATTCATAAAGAAAATCCCATTCTCCATCGGTACTCACCACAAGATCCCCACAGCACTTTGGCTTTACATATCAAACAACTTCCAGATTATCAGCGGGGTAAGGAAAGCCACATCAATGGCAGGAATATTAAAAGCAGAGTTTGCCTCAAAGTGCTGCGATCAGCAGAACAGAGGATTGTCCAGAGTTATTTTCACTGAGAATGGGAGACAAATCGCTTGGTCATGAAATTTAACAGTGAGAAACAAACTTCAAAAGCATTTATAATTCAAAATGCAGCTAATTAAAAGAAAAACTTATAAAGAGGTTAAAGGGCAGAAAGTAATAAAACATTTTAGCCCAGTTTTGAGATCCACAGAGCTGGTTTGAAAAGTCTTTGTGAATTAAATGGATTACTTTTCTATCTGTTTGGCAATTTCAAAACAGCATCCCAGGAAATCTTTTTAAGCTCAACAAAGCAGCTAGTGGGTAACAGAAAACTACATTCATTGCTTATTTATCCCCAGCAGAAGACAGTTAGTAGTACAAACAGTTGGCAAACTGGTGAGACGGGAGAGAAAGATGAGATTCTGGGGATGGTGGTGGGTGGTCCGGGTGAAGTCGTCATCTCCCTGTATCTATCTCACTTTTTCTCTCACATTCGGTGTCTTGATCTCAGCCGTGTGGGACAGAAGACCGAGAAGAAAAGAAAAGCTTTGCTGTCTTAATAATCACCTGTCAATGAGGAGGCCAGAAAATCCTGTCTCCGTTCTGTGTGTGTTTTTGTGTCTGGAAAGCCCCATCACAACAGAGATCTCTGATCGCTTGTCGCTTGCTGACAGAACAGCCACAGGTGCAGGTTTTTCCTGTCCTATTACTCTTTTGGGTTTAAGCTGTGGTCGTTTGAGAGGCAAATGTTTGTCGACATTTGAGTCTTGCGTCCACTCTCAACAACTCTCCTTCTCTCCCCTCCTCTCTCAGATAGTTCTGGGTTATTCAAGAGTTAAATATTAGTAAAACTGCAGTTTAAGATGGAGTACGTGTAATTACACTTCTCTGCATAAAGGCAAATTATGTGCTTTCTCAAATTAATTAGCAATGGAGGATTTTTGGATAAATACTTTTATTGAAATTAAATTATTCTAATGGCACCAGATCAATTGATTCATAGTTAAACTATACTGAACTTTGACATTTGAATTTGCACTATTGAATAAAAGACAGCTGCAGAGCTATTGTGAATGTCATTAATTGTGCAGCACCCTCTTTGTTTATTTAACTTCCACTGTCAGAGTTCGAATTGCTCCACAGAAGAAGGTTGTTGAGACAGGAATTGATGAAAATATGGCTTTTGAACAAACTGTCTGACCAGTGGAGGCTCATGGCATGGGAAATCTCTGTGTGGAAATGTGTGGGTTTTGGCAATAGCAACTTGGATATGGTTACATCAACAAAAAAAGACACCAAAAAGGTCGGGGCTGGCTGCTTGTTTATGGATCTATCAGACTTGCCAAGTGAGAGTTTTGAAAGTGTTTTTTTTTTCTGCCTTCGTTAACTATTTGTTGAATGAAAAAAAATACAGTCCTGAGAATAAATGACCCAGTACGGAGAAAAGAGAACTCCTGCACAAACATTTTAGCAATTAGTTCAGCAATAGTCCTGGGAGTAGTCCCTACGCACCCCCGGGAACCACTTTGCAGTGACCAGGCGTCAGTGGTAGGTGTGATATTAATAGACACAAAGGTTGTAATCAATCTGTTTTCTGAATGAGTCAGTTGGAGCAGGATTTACATTACTGTGCCAGATATAATCAATAAAAACACGGTGCTAGGCATGTTTAATAAATTACACAAAGGTGTTGGAATGCATTTTAATAGCTATTTAATAAATGCAATATGTATATTTTCACACTGTAATGTATTGCTTTGCTTTTTAAGCTGAGACTGAACCTGTAATGTCAGCACTGGCTCTTTCTAAGTAATTTAAAAAAAGGAGTGGGCTGGGTAAACAAGACTCCGGTAAACACATGGAGGGGAAGATATGCTAGTAGGCAGAGCAGAATGGTTAGGTGGAGAGGAGAGAAAGGAAGAGAGCGAGGGAAGAGATGGAAAAAGAGGAGGAAGGAAAAAGACAAAAAAGAAAATCCTGATGAGACAATAGACAAGATCTTCCTGTTGTGCAAACCTCAGCAGTGAGAACATCCCCTTCAGAGGAAGACCTCAACCACACACACACACACACACACACACACACACACACACACACACACACACACACACACACACACACACACACACACACCCTACCTGATATGGCCTCAGAGAATAACTAAGCATTGTTCAGTTATTTTCACGTCACATCATCTGAACTGAGCCGGAGTGAATGGAGCAATAAACCGGATCGCTGTGGGACAATTCTGATTGCTTTTCTAAAAGTGGGGAAGTGCTGAATCAGAAAATGGGCTCTGTGCAATCGCACCGGCCTCCAGCAATAATAGTTGATCCAAAGACAAAGAGGCTGATTCTGCCATTTGTCTGAGGGAAAAAAACTTAAAGCTTAACTGTTCTAACATCTCATGGGTTAGGAAACACATTGACACACTGTTTTATTTATGTCTCCGTGAGGCTGTACTTCATTTATACCCAACAGAGAAACACTATAGAAATACTCTTATTTATTTACAGATCTTAGCTTTTTCTGTTATTGTGTTGTACATTTGTATGTATGTAGTATCTAAGGAAATTTGGCATACCTGAAAAATTGGACTCTACGATGAACTAATTTGTTTTTGATGGCCAAAGGTTAGAGGTTCCTTAAAATTTAGCCCAAATTGTCACTTTCAGTGGATGGTTCAGTTTTGATGTTGGAACTTCATAATCAATTTGCTTTGACTAATCCCACAAAAATAATGTTAACATATTTATATTTCAACATTTGATTCTCAGTAAAACTTCTGCTGAAAACAGTGTAAGCAGGAGGATTGAGGTGTATGCTTATTATTTCTAAAGTCAAACTAGTGATTTAGACCTTCTGGTCGTTGGTGCACTCTTCAGAGGAATAATTCAACTGTCGGGTGAAGAGCGGCTTCTCTCATTTTGTAGACACAAGTAGAGTAGTACTCACAGCTCAGTCAAATACAGCATCTAATGCTGCTGAATTTGTTTTTATTGCTCAATTACTGAGCCTGGATTATGTATCCTAAACATTTAGCTGTCCTACAAAGTAATAAATGATGATTGATGCTCAACGTCGTACAGCATTTGGTATATAAGGAAAATGGAATGAGGGTGTGTTTGTGAGTCTGTTTTTCATGATACTTTATTAATTTCCTTGCGAAAATTCTTGTGGACAAGCTGCTGCATTTAAGGCGCCAAGGGTTTGGGGTTCAGTGACTTGTCCAGGGACACTTCAACATGTGGCCGGAGTGAACTAGGAGTCTGATTGCCAGTTCTGGGGTTCGTGGACGGCTGCCCTACTATTTACACCCCTTTGGTGTTTAAGGGACGAATAATCACCAATTCAGCAAATGGTCAGGAACTCTTTAATGATCACAAATATTTTTTATTTTTTACAGTTGAGCAGAAAAAAAGTGAGCTAAAAAATGTAGATATGCTATTGAATCAATACACTATATATTTTAGAGGCAAAAGGTTATATTCTGCTAAAGTCATTGGGCAGCAACGATTGCAACCGCAGTAAACACAAAATCCTAAAAACGAAATCCTCCCTAAACACAAAGAGATGTTGTGTCATACAGAAACAGACAATACAAAGAATAAAGAGCAGAACTTGAACTGGAATGAAAACAGGGACAGATGTGGCGACAAGAAGACACTCTAGAGGTTTTATTTGATATGAATGTTTAGAAAATTAGAACCGGGCTGCTGCAATAATGTAGATGTACAGTAATCCTCATTTAAACTCTAGCTGTATAAGTCTTTTCACCAGTGACTCCTATTTGCACCCAACATAGATGTGTGTAAGACATTAATATAAAAGACATCATCATGCTGAAACCCTCAACTGAATGTTCAGGGTTTAGCTCAAAGTGCAATAACTGTCCAGAGTTAGAGCATTTAGTCATAGGATAATTACATTTTGATTATTGGAGAACTCAACTCAATCCCACTCGCCCTTCCTCTGTCACTTTGTGGAAACTATCTGCAATGAGGGAAAGTGTAATGACTACTTTGTCCTGAGTAATTTCACCCAACAGCGGTGATTTGCTCTGCATTCCAAGCCGACTTTGTCACCATCAAAGAGGACACAGGACGAGCCACCAGTCCTCGAGGTTACAACCCTCCTTCCTTTATGCTGCTCTGAACGTGGAAGGAACTTGAAAAATCTGAGGGCGCTAAAAATCGCTAAAGGGCACAGAGGCAACATCTCCCTGTAAATGTCATAAATCTAGAGGCGGATTTCGACACATCTCTTTCTGATTTGCGTTTGACATGATTTTGTGCACTGTTTCTCTGTTGTGAGTGTTTCTGTGCTGTGAGACCAAAAAATCCATGTGTTACCATCGATACTTTGCATTAAAATGCAACAGATACTTGAGTTTGTGTGTTTTTATGAGGGAGAAAAAAGAATCAATAAACTATTGACTGCAAAGTTTTGTTGTGTTGTATACACCAGCGAACACCAGCTTCACCTTCACTCTTCAATCACTTCAGTCTTAACCTCTGGTCTTGTGTTTTCTCTTATTTTCTTTTCTTAACCTTGTGTTGTTATTGCCTTTCAGATCAAACTGTACAGTTGTAATGTTAATGTTTAACTCTCTTCATTTGGATGCAGGTCAGCATCTGTTTGTGCATGTTTATTATTTTGTATTGAGGATTAAAGATGTTTTTTAATAAGTAACAGCATGGAGAATAAGTACAATACATAAAGCAGAGCCAACAGAGGACATTAACATGCACCACCAGATTACAGTAAATGAAACTGATATTGTCTGAAAATGATTTACTTCATATCTAAACTCTTTGCTTTCGGTTCAGTCAAACATACAGGCATTCCTGCAAATACTGTACAGTAAAATAATCTCGCCACAATTCTTGTTTTTGCTTCACTCTACTCTTTTGTGGTTTTCTTTACCAACAAACACAATATGTTGCATTATTACCAGGTTAGTCACTGTCTCACTCAACTATTGTCTGTTTTGATGAGTCGAGACATGCCCACTCCTCTGTCCTGTATCTCTTTCCCTTTTCTTTTCCTCTTCTTTGTCTCATTTAATAATGATTCTTTTCTTCCTAAACAATGATTTTTTTTTTTTTTTTGCAGTGTGAGGGGTCAGTCTTTGTCCAACCCTCTCTGCCTCCATTTCCCCCTGCGCCACTTAATCTCCTCTGTTTTCTGTCCACATTTTGCGGTCTGTTTTCTTCCCGCTACAGAAACTGTTGTAATTTGTGGAAGAATTTTTTGTTGAACTCATTCTGATGTTTTACCTTTACCCTGCTTTTTAAACAAAGGACAAAAGTACATTTTTTAAAATAGTCTAAATCAGCTTTTTAAACATACGTTCAAACCTCTGTAATTGGGGGTGTGGGGGACATTTTTTCACACGTTTTCACAAAACTTGATCTGAAAGAATCAACTAAATGCAAAGATAATGAAAGGAGGTGTGAGTCACACTGGCCCATAATGGCTGCTGGCCACGTAGTAATGTATGCATGGTTAATCTTTTCCCATACATTCAAGCAGTGTGTCAGTTTGGGGCAGCGCTACAAAAGCCTTTTGTGAGCTTCCAGTAACCCCAAGCTTTGCTCATCTTACTTAATTGGCTATGCCTTGTTTGCAGTATTGAGAGAAATCTCTTTCTCTCCCTCTCTGTCGGAGTGTGGGTATGAGAGACAGTGTTGGGGTCGAGGGACAACAATTCGTCATTAGACTTGCAATGCAGACAGCTGGCTGTGGATGCAGAACTATTTAGATTGCTTTCCTGAACTTCAGGTGTACTTTATTTAGGCGTTGACAGGAGAGGAATAAATTTTTTGCAGAAATACGCGTTCATGCACACCCATGCGTCTGCGCCGCATGCTTTAGGGAAACTAATCAAGCTTTCCATTTTCACACAGACAGTTTACAACGACACTGGCTGCAGATTTACTGCTCAAAAGCAGGCCCATCATTCAGACGCCGTACTCACCTGAAGGAGAGTTTAATATGGACTTGATGAATACAGACACAGTTGTTTATAAACATTAAGGTTAAAGCTCCATTTTCCAGGCATAAAGTCTCTTTCTTTAACTGTTGATAATCTTTGTAAAAGACAAAAAACAGCGTTACTAAGCTACAGTGTAGCTCAGGCCATACTTGCTCCAAATCTCTGGCACCATCCAGGATTGCATTTAACACAATACAATACATTTGAAGCACTATGGCCATTAAATGTACATGACCTTACACTTATATATTAATGTATTATTAAATGTCAAATAATAGAGTTGTTTGATATGAGTTGCTGGAGGTTCAATCTTCCCATTGAGTGAAAGCTTGCCTGCTTACGTTTGCTAAAGTCGGCAGGTAGGGGTGTAACGACTGGTTAGCTGCCTTCACTCTTGTTCAGAGTGGCACCCAGATCTTTTCACAAACACATAGACACACATTACTTGACTTTCCACCTCCAGTGTTCATAGACACCACACCACATGCTGACATTTTATCTTCTTTCCTCAAGGAAGGAAGCACCGGACAAGAAGAAGACAAAAAGTGTCTCCCATCCTGCTGTAAATAAGAGATATAGTCACAAACAGACATGTAGGAATGAAATTATAGTTTTCTGTTGCAGCAGTTTTCTGGGCGCTTCCTTGTGATTAATCCTGAATTTATCTGTGTGCCATTATTATTTCCAAACAGCGACGTACTGCAGCAGCAGAATATGGCCCTTTGTTTTCATCGGGCATTTTTGATGAGAAAACATTTTGTGGGAAATGTGATAAATTTCGGTCATAGTGGGGAATCTGCCGAGTGTGTTTTTTCTGCAGATAGTGAAACAATAAGCTCATTTAGGGTGCTTTGCACAAAAGACAACAGCGTGAGCCTTTCTTTGGTCGTAAATCATGTTTCATAATCGTGGACGCAGTACCAGAGAAGCATGTGGTGAGCGTGACTGTTTCAGTATGTGGTCCTCTTTTCTGATATTTTAAAGTGTTCGTTGTATGTGGTCACTCTTCCTTATCAGGCTGACTTCCTGCTTTTGATCTGCCAGGGGGAACTGAAACCAGATCGGTCAGTGACCTGCTTCCTGCCTGTGTGATGCCAGCAGGTGACAGTCACTTCTCTTCAAGGTCCAGTCACATCAAACCCCACAGAAATCTGCAGTCTACAGTTAAAAGCTATTGTTTTGGCCACTCACATACTTCCCTCATTGTTTAAGCGTTTGGTTATGATCAGCATATTACCAGAATGTGATGACAATGGCAGACATGTAAATGAATGACATGACATATTTACCAGCAAGCCATAAGACTCATGGAGGTCTTTTTGTTTTATTAGTTCCCTTAATGACTCACATGGACACTGACTCAGGGCTTTTGACATTGCTCAGGGGGTCATATGTATGACTAATAAGTGTATACCGAAATGAGTTACAAACCAATGGAAAAAAAATGTCTGTGGTTGTGCTGCATGAGTTTTGATCCATTCATTATTTTATAGTTCGGGGACTTTTCATTCTTCATCAACATTAGCAACGAGTCAAAATCCCCACAACTGGTCAGTGACACTTTTAATGTATGATGTTATGACCATTAAAGTAATATAAATTAGTACAACCACAGGATTTTTAATGTTATATTCTTATAATAGATGATATGATAGAAGACAAACATGTGAGCATTCATTCTACTTCTTTACAGTTTCTGAAAGCATTTTGAAAGTATGTCTTTGTTATTGATATGTTTGTTTTTTACTTGTATCACGCAGTCAGTGGGACTTCCTGAACAACACACAATAAGTCAAATATATTTTCTTTGTTTAACCTTGGTGTTGGCTGGGTTTTGGTATGAGAAGAATTCACACGTGAGAGCGGCTTCAGCTTAAGGAAAATGTTTCTTTGTTTCTCTCCTTGCCAACTGCTTTGAGGCACGGCGTGGGATTTTCTGCAAACACTCGCTTTGACGAAGGCATGACATGACATGTGCACATGCACACTGGCACCGAAACTTGAGCGTTGGAAGACACACACTCATGAGAGAAGTGCTTTCGCCCTCAGACAGACACACGTCCTGACAAAAGCACACACACACACACACAGGAAGCCGCGGTGCCCACTGTGCCTCCTTTTGTGTAGGCCAGGAGGCAACACCTGGGAAGGTCTACGTCAAGCAAGTATGACAGGCACAGCTGTCGTAAACACACACACACACACACACAGGTCCTGCCATCTGTCTCCTCATATCAGTGGTTTGATTAATACCTGCAGTGGTTTTGTTAGCTGTTTCTTTTTGTCCTGTGGCACGGTGTGTTTATGTATGGCTGTGTGTGCTGTGTTTGTCTGTTAACAAAGTAACAAAAGACATTCAGTTGGCCGACATTGCTGCTGCGCACAGATGCTGCTATAGAGAAACGTAGCGTACTGCAAAATGTGGGTAAGTGAAAATACAAGGAGCAAACCCACTGGGGTTAAACTCACTATGAGGTGCTTCAAATATTAACAAGAACATTTAATTGCAGTTTCATTACAATCAAGAGATGGTACCAATGAATAATCAAGGAATCCTGAGTTAAGAATTAGGGAGATTTAATTGGTTTGATTTTTATATTTTCAGATTTTTAACTGTAATTTCCGCTCCTCTATATTTTAGTATCTGTGTAATACCCACTCAAAAGCTCCCATTTTCCTTCATCGCATCTATTTTCTTGCTAAAATGTGCAACATAAAGTAATAACCCTTGCAGAATGCCTATGACATGAACACTCCTCAAACCTGTAATAAATAATAGATGCACTGTGTAAGTACATTAGAGCGGCTCTCTCTCCTGTCTCTCTCCTCTCGCCGGATTAGGGAAGCTTGTAAGCAAAGCCTTCACCTATTGTTCCCATATAAGGACAGAGAATGAGTTTGAGGAAGAAAGGTGAGACAGAACCACACACAAAGAGAGCCGGAGAAAAAGAAAGCAGATTGAAAAGGAGATAGGAGAGAAAATCTCAAAGATGGAGGAAGAGAGACAGAAGAAAACGGAGGCAGAGTGTGCAATATGTTGTGGAGACACTGGCAGTGTTAATGTGTTTTTGATAAATGGACAATAAACGGAGCCAATAAAATCATTAATATGTGTTCTTATACTTACTAAAGAAGGCGTTTGCATATACATACTGTGTGAGAATCCATTAATGGAAAGCACAAAACACAATTACCCAGTTTAATCCATGGGTGACTTGTCTTTTCAATTGCACACAACCCATAACAACAAGTAACGTTAATCATTGCTTAGCTAGCAAATGTAAAAGCCACACAGTGTGACGTCTTGTATTAAAAATTAATGTGATTGAACACTGTTGTCTTTTTGCTTAACATTTTTAAAATCAACAACACATGACCAACAGTTTCATGAACTGATTAAACAGCGTGCTATTCCTGTGTATGCTGCAATCCTTCATTAATAAGTGCAAGAAACGTTTAAGGCCACCGAACAAATAAACTAAGTAAATCACGTCATATTATATATTTATTGTATAATAGTTATTGTAATTCTTAATTTTTTCAAAGTTGGTTGTTGTTGTTATCAGACTCCAGGCTAATGTTTGTAACTCTGTCCTGCTCTTGACTTTGGCAACGCCAGCCACAGTCGTTATCCAAAGGAACCCTTCTCACAGAGTCATGTCTTATACTGTAATTAGTCAGCTGGAAACATTAAAATGTTGGAGACATAGCTTTTAAAAAACTCATGAAGCTCTCTTAGCTTAATTAACTTTCTAGTTGTCAGAAATATGTCAGCAGTCAAGGGATTTTTCTTGCTTATGTTTGTTTTATTGCCTCTAGTCATTCTCATCAGACTAGAAGAGTGTAATCTCATAGAATTGGATAGTTAATTGAAGTAGTGATGGTCAGATGCACATCATCTTGCCAGGGATTCACTCACACTATCTGGAGTGACCTCTCCAAAGAGCAGGGCAGTCACGAGCAGATAAAGGTCTCTCAGTGATTAAACTTAATCAGCGTTGCTAAGCAACAGCAGCAAGACCCAGGCGGGCTCAGGAAGCGTTTCATGTTTTATGCCACTTGCATCCCAGGCCTCTGCAGCCATCGGGGCTTGTCAGTGAACCTCACATCCTGGTATTCATCCACTTCCTTCCTGTCAGCCAATTAGAAACGGTCGTCTGAACTGTGTGCGTATCGGTTTCTGTGCAAATTGCTCAGCTCAGCTGGCTTTTAAGTGATACTTATGATGACCTTGACCCAGTCAGTTTCTTTGTATTGTTTGAACACTGACATACACTGAGTGGGCTGAAGTGGTGGCAACATGAGGACACACAGCACTGCCCTGGCAGATGTGGAAAGACGTTACAAAGTCAAAAAGTTCACATAGTCCTTCAGGGACAGATGGAAATAACACTGCATGGCAACACAGCTAAAAACAATATACCCACGCCTGCTATCCCAGGGTCACCATTTGTACATTTCCCATTAAAGAAGCCCACATTTTTATGGCTGTTCCTTATACTTTGACTTGTTGTTATATATGATCAGTTACGTGGAGCATTCCCACCACGTGTTGCCCCATTCCAGTAATGCGATCCCTGTTACTAAGTGCTGTCTGTCCCATGAATGTGCCTATAATATAGAGCAGAGAGTCTCAGAACATAACTTCTCCCTGGGGAAACTCTGGAATAGCTTGCGCGATGGGTGTTAGGAAGAGCTGATTCAGCACTCTGCGCTGAACTGACATTGACTTTCATGTCCATTTATGTATGTGTGTCAACAGAGCCACAGCTCACAGTCTCCCTGTGACCTGACACATGTAAAAATTGTTGACTTGCTTCATTTGTTGTTGGTTTTGGTCCTTTAATGAGATTAGACACAAAAATATCTGTAAATCTAAATGAACATGTACTAAATATCGTACAGAGCCCTTGTTGTCTGTACGAAGGCCATTACATCTTCAACTTACAGTTTGAGTTTATAGGGCTTAGAGTTCATTATCTATCTATTATCATATATTAAACAAACAAAAACTCTCTAGTCGTACTGTGTATTTAACCTTTTAAATGAAAAAATATTACAAAGTACTTAATTCTGATAAAGTCAAGTTGATGGCCTCTGGTTTGTGGTTTTGTGGAGTTGCTACAAGCACTTATTAAATCTGATTGCCTTAACACAACATAAAGAGGCTCTTGGAGGCAGCGTTGTGCGGATTTAATGGAGCGTGCTCCAAGTGTGAAGCATTCATCTCAGTGTTTCGCTTCACAGCCCTAACTAAATAGTTAAATACACTGAAGGGGTCGATTTGTTCTGATGTACACATGCATGGACTTATGCATGCATGCACATTAACATGCCAGACACCTGCATGGTATAAATCAGACGCCAGGGTCTTGCAGGGCACAGAGCTGCCCTTCCCTAGCAGCTGGGGGTGAGAAAAAAGGGGGACCGGGAGGAGGGGGAGGGTGGTGCTTCTTCTGTGCTCTGCTTCTTTAGCTTTCTGATGTCTGGGGAGTCTGGTTTCAACAAAATGCTGCTGATATACATGGACAATGTGACTTTGGGGAAGCTGCAGTGGGTGTTAGTAGTGAACAGTGTGTTGTGTTTATGCAAATCAATGTATACATAGAAAACTATTGTCTTTCATTAGTCCTCTAGTCTGGCAACAGAAACCTTGCTGATAAGATCTGTTTAGGAGCCACACAGGTCAGGGCTCCACACTTGTGTTTTTCTCTTTAACTGTGTTTCCAATGATATCCGGATTATCCAGCCCCCTTTTTTAAAACCTTGACTGTTGCTGCCCTCTTTTCAAACCTGGCAAAGCTGTTATCTTGCATCTGGCTCCCATGCAGTGTGCTGATTTGAGAAAGTGCAGTGCACAACAACAGTAATCCAGCAGTATTAAAAACCAACCCCTGCATTTTTGCACAAAACCCACACTCCCTTTTCTAAACAAGGACGCATGTGAGAAAGTGTGTGTTCTCACTTGGCCTTTTCTGACATGTCTGGACACATCTCAGAGGAATGTGTGTTACGTATTGTGATGGACAGACGAGGCATTTTTTGGCTGCTCATGCACCAAATATCGTCACAAAGTCCAAGAGGCTGTTGCCCCAAGCCCATCCACCACCACTACCCCCCTCACCAGATACCAGCACTACCCCCAGTGTGGGAAAACCACACTGGAATGTCGTTAAGAGACACAGCAACTCGAATAAACAAGCTTCCTCCTCTACAGGTATGTACTGGGGCAGATAATGGGGAAAAATTATGTGTGAGCTGCACATCAAGTAGCTTTTAGAGACAACAAAGTTTGCCTACGTGTTAGTGAGCATCTGTGTGTTTGAGCCATTCCTCATCAGCGAGCACTGAATACACACATTAACAAGCAGTAATCAGTACCAATTATCCTCAAACACAAAGAGAATCAAGAGGAGCATTCCTCCTCAGCATGATAACCACTCAGCTCAGACTTGATTAATCTAAATGCCTGTCTGAAGCAGCACAGGAAATTAGTGGGACTTGAAAGACTGAGTTAAGCTGGTCTTAAAAATGCATCACTTAGAATAATGCTGATAACATGATAGTGATGTTTAATTACCTTTGAGAAAATAAGGGCTGTTAATTAGAGTACTATTGCAATCATCAGCATGTTTATGTTAGTCAGGATTAAGCAGACATAATTCATTCAGAATGCCCTTGATGGCAAGCTTTGCAGCACCTCAGTCCAAACTTGGCCTTGATTTGAACACTAAGAGATCAGAAGAGCAAAACAGTGAGAGTTTTCCCACCGTGGATTGTTGCACACGCTCACACAAAAACACTTCACTTCTTATTCCTCACCAGTTAAAAGCAAACAGGAAGCAGGACACTAGACAGAGGACCTCTGCAACTGTTTGGCTTGTATTCAATATTGTAGTCAGCATCATGAAGGTTTGGTTCACTCTAATTCTACTGTCCATAGTAGTTTATACTTAAATAGAAGCGTGTTGTTTCTGGAAATGCTTCACAGAAGAGCACTTCCAGTTCTTCTTTGAGTGACTGTATAAACATAAATAGATTCGGCACTCAGTTTCTATAGCAATGCAGTGACAGTAAAGTGCTTTCAGTTAGAGGACTGGTATCAGCAATACTGGGGGCTTTTACCGTGATGCAGCTGCAGGAAGAGTTAACCACAATCGTTAGCAACAAAGGGCAAAAATATCCTCTGTGCATATCATGTGAAGTTATCTGAGACATGCATGCATTAGGACTTTAGTGACAAAGAGGTCAATGTTTTAAAGAATCATTTTAATCTTACAATTGTATGAAGAATAAGTGTTAATAGGAAGTGCAGAAACTCTAAATGAGGTTTTTCAGGTCAGATTTTTGGTACCCTATGATCAACAAGTTGGTTGCACACGCACACACACACACACACACACACACACACACACACACACACACACACACACAGACACAAACTAGACAAACTAGAGGGTATAAATCATGTCCTATTTTGGTGATGCCAGATTTGGGTGGAGTATATATTTTTTTCTAGCTGCCACCTCTCTTTCCACTTAACTCTCTCTGACTAACATAAGCAGTCATAGTTTCTATTAAAGCCATTACCACAGCCATCTCTCTAACCAGCACAGTTGTGTGGTTTCACCAGAAAGACACCACCCAGATTCGGTGTTCCTGAAATAATACCGTTTAACCTGGTCTCAAAGAGAAAGTGCACACGTGTCTGCATGTGTTTATGAGAGACGAGGTTGCTGAGGTTTACAAAGTTCACCCTCCACCCTTTCCCCTCTGTGTACAAGTTAAGCAGAGCTTTTCATTTGTTTTAATAATTGGAGGGAGTCCAACTGAAAAATGGGGTGGGTCTATGTGTAATGCTTAATATTACTCTGGTGTGGCACACAGGAGCATTTAGCACTCTTAATCTCCTAGTTGTTTGTGAAAACAACAGCTGCATCCGGAGAAATATGGAGGAGAAAGTGTGAGGGGAAATCTTGAGAAGTTTGGACAAAGCACCATAGACGCCAATTAAAAAAACCTATTGAAACCATTTCAAATATTAAAATCTATAACTGTTACACTCTCCTATCAGCCAGTGAAATCGTTTTTGTAATACCTTTATCATTCAGTGCAACTGTCTTTAATATAATAATCATTGTGAAAACCTCTGTTTAATCAAAGAGAAGAGACTTGGGCAGAGACACTGGTGTTTAGGCTAGGCCATCATTAAGTACGTACATAATCAGAGACTAAAATAATCTGTTTCTAACATGACTACTAATTTACCACATAATGATGCCAGTCACACAACTCCCTGCATCGCTGTGTGGTCAGACTGACAGACGTTGCACACACACCAGCACACACACTTGGTTTGGGATGGTGTAGAAAGAATTTGGTGCATTGATGTGTCTAGTTTGTGTGTATGTATGTACGTGTGTGTGTTTGTGTGTGTGTGTGTGTGTGTGTGTGTGTGTGTGTGTGTGTGTCGCTGGCAGCTGAGAGCACTGTGGAAAGGTCTTGAGGGTGAGAGATTTTTCCGGCCAGACCCAGAGGCAGCCAATGTCCCACATACATCTTTCCTGAGGTAGTAAACAACAAGCTGACTCACTGACTGACCTTCTGTGTACATCAAATGTGTTGCAGACTGCATTGTTCCATGTGTCACAGTCCTAAGTTGTTTGATTTATTTCAAGCACTCTGTGGCAAAAAGGGAAATAAATCACATATTACGCAGATATTATCACATATTAGGGCAGGGCATGCTCGGGCCTTTTGTCACTTTGGACCAGAGACTTGAAGATACATCAGTTTTGCTGTTAGCAATGATGGCAGTTGCAATGCAGTTAATTGATCTGTTGACAATGAGATAAACTGACCAAATAAAACACACTTTTAGTATTACATACTGAGAAATCAAATGTAAATTCATGCAAAATAAAATCCCATGTATTACAGGTAGGGTGTTATATTCTCTGCAGCACCCGTGAGTGTTGCCCTGCCTTCTGCTTTGTGCAAAAATTGAATTTCAAAAGGTAGCTGTTCTGTTTTTAGCCGGTGATGATTAGACCCTGGTCTGCTCTGCAGCGTATAACTTTTTAATCCTCAAAACATGAATGAAGTATGCAGTGAATTAGAGGAACAATGAATCCAGTGGCATGTTCAATCAAGTCTGTCCCCAATCTAACATTGGGGCCAGTATCAAACCAATGACTCTAATTTCAATATTCACTTTCCATTTAGCTTTGATTTGGTTTCCACCAACTTCCAATTGGAATATCTACTCTTTAGCTGCTCCTTGTCTGTTTCCTGCTCTTGGGAAAGTAGTCGAAGAATTTTCTTTTTTCTTTTCTAGACTGTGCAGCAGTTCTGGTTTGTTGCTATAACCATGTATTTAGCTTCCCATGCATCCTCTTCTTCTGGCCTCCTTTCTGCTGTTCCTCAGCCAAAAGGCTTTGTGGGCTGTTAACGTGAACTGCCTAGAATACACACTCTAGTTTTTAATTTTTTCTCCCTTGCATGTACACACACACACAAATACATAAATATATAATGCATAGTCAGGCCTTCTGTGCGTGCAGTCAGCCCACAGTAGCTGTTCTTTTTCTTTCTCGACAGATCCACTGCAGAGACAATGGCTGATTAGAGGGAAGGGCGTGCTTATGGTGTCATATTGTCATGATCTGTAGCACTCATCTAAATAATTATGGGAGGATTCTGAAATGTGCAAGAGCAATGCAGGGATTAACTGTGAACTTAAAAACACACATTTTGTACACTTCGAAGACACATTTATGAGGTGGATTTATGGAAGTGATTTTGATTTTGATTGGATCAGAAGTTTGAGGGTTGGGTTGGGTTGGGGGAGGTAGGGCATTGGGATTACTTGGAGGAACTGATCCCAAACCCCCTTTTGACCTCCTCAGCCATTGTAATGGCTGCATTTCTGTTTTTGTATAGACATGCTTTTAGAGAAAAGGACAAGTGGGGCTTCGTGTCGGCTGAGGGAGCTTGATCACGAGACTCAAGAGAGCGAGAGACGTTTGTCACACTGCTAAAGAGAATCAAGTATCACCATCCTGTGTTGAAGCTGATACGTTGTTGAACATTGTTGATGTTTCATCATCATTATTCATCTTGCTTGTGTGTTTGTGTACAGAAAGTGTGGTGGAAACAACCACAGTCAGGTAGAAGTCCAAGATATACACAACTCTTTTTCTTCAAACCGCTGTAACCCTATATGAGGGGTTACATGCCGCTATCGCTTGACGTGTTAAGCTAACCACAAGCGTTTCTGTTTCAAGCAGCGTTGCTAGGTATTAATGTGTGAAGGTGCCTGAGTCACCATGTCTCATGTTATTGTTCACCTTATAATGGTAAATGCTGTTTACCTGGCTTTCAGAGTGCACAGCCAGGCTCTGATGAAATCTTAAACAACATCATGTATATTCATAAAACAGCGGGAGCACACAGTTAGTAATGATTTTATAAAGCCAAAGTGAAACTGGAACTCCTGAGTCTTTCTCAACAGGATGTTGGGTGGCGTGCTTTTTATATTTAGATCAGGTCAGGTCTTTTTTTGTGCAGCGTTTAACCAACACGGTACCTCCTTACCTTCAGCTTAACATGAGCGAGCCAAGGGGTGACTGTTAGTTTAGACATGCACGTAACACGACAAAATCTGCCATGTTTGAAAGATTTTATGGGAATTGCAGTTTATCTAGTGTAGTTTAGCTTTAATAGTTAATGCTGAAGACCAACACGTCTTAAAAAAGGGAAAGATCCACAAATGATTATAGGAATGTCAAATGAGACAATGCATTGAGTTACACAGGTTAGTGGAACATTTGAATTTATGTAATGTTGAGTGTAAGAAAGTTTAAAACCTAGTTGTTTGCTCTTGTTGAAAGCTCATCCATCTTTGACAATAGGCTTCAACTTTGAAGAATAATTGTTTGCAGGAACATAAGCAGGCAGTTTAGGAAGGTTAGGGTTTTAAACTATAATTAAAAGCCATTTGAATGAATGATTCACACGAATCCAAGAACACATGGAGGAGAAACAAGCCACAGCTGAGAAGAAATCACGGGATCAGATGGAAGTTTGGTTTCAAAGAAACATAATACAGGAGAAATGCATATCTGACCAAATTAATGGTCTTAAATGTACTTTAACCATGAAAGTGTGACCCTGACAATGAACTTCAGCTTGAGTGTTCTGTCTGTGTCAATGCAAAAAATCATGTTCAGGCAAGTTTGTATTGCTGCAGAGCACAGACAGAGTCTCAAACACACGTATGATGGATCCTTCAGTCACTTCGGTTGATTAATGGGTTTGAATACTGCATCTTGCTCACCATACCAGGGAATTTGTCTGTTGCTACACACAACAACATGCAGACCAGTTATTATTTTTGCAGCAGTTGCTGTTCTTGTATGTCATAAAAATCTCTTGTGTTTCCTGTCATTTGTCCAGTTTTGTGCCATAGATTATGCTTTTTCAGTAGAATGTTATATGGAGACACCTGAGAAGCAATGTGATTAGATCAGCTTCATGGCACATTCACAATTCTTCATCATTCATAAAGTGTGGTTTATATCCTGTTTCCACCTTCAACTTACTGCATTTTCGTTCTGAATAAAACCTTAAACTAAAAACTGATCAGTCTGTTAAATATGTGTAAGACTATTTTACCTAATAGGGTTTCATTCTGAAAAATGTAAGAGGTTGAATACCTCTTTCAAAGCTGCTACATAAATATACGTTTGTTTTAAAACTGGGTCAAGTGACTATTAGTAAAGCATGACATATAATCATCATCCAACTCTGCAGTTTCATTTTAGCATCTTTCAGCTCTTTGTTTTGGCTCACAACATTACTGCTTTGGTTCACACATACCAATCTCGTTAGCATGATTGTTCCCAGATATGGGTAAAAGCCCCTAAAACTCTCTGGATGCTACCTCTGTTAAAACAGCAGGCAGAGAAAGTTGGCAATGCACTGGTGAACATAGCAAACTATCCAGATATTTCTCCCAGGAGCTGGAAGAGCCAAAACAAAGCTAAAAGGAGAGCAATAATATATATTTTTTGTCAACACCTTTTCTTTAACAACCTTATAAACTGAGAAAAATGCCCACAAATAGTGCAGCTTGTGCTGACCAAATATCAGTGAATAATCTACTATAACAAACAAGCTAAAAAATAATGTAGAGTTAACTAATAACGGTAGGGAAGTGACAGCCCAAATAAAAGATCCACACAAATTAGTCACATAATGTAATGTACACATACAGGATACAGGTGCAGTGACTCAGACTGCCGTCTCTGATGTTGTCCTGTTTATGGTGCTATTGATTGTCCGGATACAGAGAAACACTTTAGAAAGATCCTCAGTGATGGGACACGTAGACAAACAACCAGCTTCATATTCACAGCAGAGTTAATGAAATTCTGTGGTAGGAAACACGAGTATGCACAGAAAACACACATGGAGACAAGACGCAAACTGGGAAACACCACATAATTCGACACAGATAAATAAATAAGTAAATCACTGTCTGAGCAGCTAACAACGCCTTAGAACAATGCAACCATCCAGCAGAGACGGAGGGCTGTTACTGAAACAGTGGAAGCACAAAGGCTGAGTCAACACTTAATGTTTAAATGCTTAAAGTGAAATATGCTGATCTGCAAACAAACGCACTTCTGGTATCTCTTCACCCACATTAAATGGTGTTTCTTTAATTTTATTGAAACTTTATAGCTGAACTTCAACTGTCTTCTGTGAATTTTAAAGGAGACACTGATATCTATTAGAAATACCATAACAAACTAATTTGGCTTCACCCCCTGCCTGACTTCCCCTGTGATGACAGCCTTGGTGCTTTGGGGTGAGGGGGGTGGGTTACACGCTGGTGACAGGCTGGGCGGTCACAGACATAATTGAATAAAGATTCCAGTTGTTCCGAAATCTCCGGTTTTAGCCACTGGGTCTTTGAGGCAGACCCGAGAAATCTGAGGAATGAAGGCCGCCCCTGCGCTCTCTGTGCTGCAGACACAGTTTAATCCTGCACCACTGGGAGAATACTAATGAGAAGTGCTATGTGTGTGTGTGTGTGTGTGTGTGTGTTGGTTGAGAGGATTGACAAGCACTGAGCCTTGAACCTGAAAGACCCGTATAATATGTTTACGGGAGGTGTCCCACAATGTAGCTGGGCCATATCACAATTACAGGCCCTGGAAATAATGTAGAGCTTCCGGTGACGACTTACTGTTCAACTCAGAAGTTTCAACAAGCTCATACACATCGCGGCGCTCTGACGACTACCAGCACAAACACAGGAGTGGTCTCGGGTGGAGTTTCACTATGAATGTTGGTTTTGAATAAGCGGTTACGTAATGACCTGCACATGTTAGGTTTACTTCATCTTCAATTCTGTGTCCTCAGGATATTTATGTATCCGCATTTATCATGGCATTGAAATCACCCCCGGAGGGAGTTTGCATCACTGTTAACAAAGCTTTCACACCGTGATACAGAACATGATCACAAAGAGGTGAACACTATAATTTCCACTGATCCGCCCCTTCAAA
Organism: Anabas testudineus; assembly: GCF_900324465.2. Lineage (NCBI taxonomy): Eukaryota > Metazoa > Chordata > Actinopteri > Anabantiformes > Anabantidae > Anabas > Anabas testudineus. Next base: position 7,382,809 of record NC_046621.1, on the reverse strand, counting down.
ATAAGACACCAAAGCAGTTTGATGAGTAATCTTTATTAACATCATCAAGCAAAGACTTTTTATTTTTTGACAGTATCATAATAATTAGTAATTGTTAATATAAGTAATCTTAGTATTATTACTCATAACAATAAGTAAATCATCATAATACAGAATGTGGTCTGATTTTTTACTTGCAGATTAATGTTTTAAGTAGACAATCATCAATTGTGGATATAATATTTCTGATTTTACTACTACTACTGCTGTTTTGTTTTGGCTGGATTATACGAAAGTAGATGCTGACATAATGAGGTATGAAAGGATAGTCAAATACTAACATCTAGTGGTTATAACCCCACATTACAGCATCTCTCAAATTTTCAAAACACCCCCAAATTGTGCTGATTTAACTCCTCAGTCCTCAACTTCTGTGTAATCATTATTTAACTATGTAATTGAAAAATATAAAACAAGATATTATTATCTTTAAAAAAAACAAGCATGGCCTCCTTCACAATATCATATAAAGACCTTTAAGCATCAGTGAGGAATTTGAAAACCTTAATTTAATTGAAGAGACATTTTTGCTGCAGTCCCTTGTTACCTGACTTATAGCATGAAGGCTATACCTGTGTATACCTGTGTATATACAGTACGTAATGAATACACACCAGTTTTAACTCAAGTGTAGTTTACAGTTGTTGTATGTAGTCAAACATAATATTAAAATAATGTATGTGCCTCAATGATGTGCTGCTTCTGAATGACAATAATTAATAGCTCTTGAATATGAACATACATTAATGTTTACATGTTACATTAAGAACTTAAGCACTTGTCAGACTTGGAGCCACCACCAGGCGTCATCCTTGTTGCAGCCAGAAGAAGAGACACTTAAACTCTATCTTGTACAATGGCATCAATATTACAGGTTTTATATACTGTGAAGTTTTCAGTAAATATGTTTTGTAATCATATTATTATGCCTACAGATATGGAAATATTGAAGGCCGTGTTGAACGGTTTCACATGTTATTGTAAAAATGTGAATAGTGCTCTAGTGAAACTGACAGCAGGGTCACATGTGGTTGTTGTCTTGTGTTGAAACTTGATCCAACAAGTCTAGCTGGTAATTAGCATGCCTGTTCTAACATGTATTTTGCTTTATGCATGCAGTTTGAGTCTTTTTTAAGTGTGCACTCACATCGAAACAAAGTCAAAGACAGATAGTATTTGTTTATATACTTTTACACTGGAATTACTGCAATTAAAAAAGTGAAGTTGCATTTTAGTAGAAAGGATTGAATTACTCCCTCCTTCACTGACACTAATGTAGTCTACCCCACCTTGTCACTTCCACCTGTGAACCAGTGCTCAGGTGTGTGTGTGTGTGTGTGTGTGTGTGTGTGTTTTGGGGGGAGGGGTCTGTTTACTTTTACAAATCCTCTAGCATCTCTCTCAGCCACTCTCTCGCACCTGATTGGCCGAGCGGGCTCTCCGTCCTCCAATCACAGAGCCGCCCTGGCTCCGCCCGCCCCATCACCAGCATGGCGGATCACGGAGGAATTCCTCCTCTGCGTCCATGATAGCGTCGTTGACGAGGTAACACCGACGATGACCATCCTGTTCCGACACAGATCTGTTGCCCTGCGGCCATCGTCCATCCCTGAAGCCAACTAACCAGCTGTGAGCTCACCACAGCTGTTGGGGGGGGCTTGTGTTACACTTGACAGACGCTGGATGAAGTCAAGTGTTTGCCCTGATGCTCTGAGTCGGACCGGTGGCTTCTCCCCACCTGTGATTAACTAGAATAGTTCCCAGTTGGTGAAGAGTTGAGGAAATAAAGACGATGGACGTGTTGGGCCTGCTGTATTTGGACGAGCTGTCTCACGGACTGGCGAACTTGTCGATGTTTCCATACTTTGACATGGCGCACTACGTGGTGTCAGTCATGGCTCTGAGGGAGCAGCCAGGTAGGAGGCTCATGCAAAGTTCAGTGAACTGCACGACATTTACAGGTTTCACAAAGTTTTTTGCCCCCAAGATGATGAGAACGAAACGTCTCATTTGACTTTATCCTCCAGACGTGTGAGTCTTGATTTAGTTTGGGGAGTCGCCAGTCTGTCCTGTTCCTCAGGTTTTCCACCCAATGCCACGCAAACACAGCCCAAACCTCTCCAGTGCTTTTTTTTTAGTCTGACCGTATTTTTTTTCCAGGTGAACTTCTCAGATCAGATCAGTTAGGTTGAGTTTGATTTAGACTTTATCTGTTCTTTGGTGCTTTTGGGTCATTATCCTACTGGAGGAGTCATGATCTGCGCTTGACGCACGACTTCCAGGTCTTTACATGTTGACAGTCACATAGGGTTTATGTGCACATTGTTGTAACTTGATCGTGGAGCTTCCAGCTTCCACCATTCACTTTATCCTTCAGGTCAGTCTGGGGTCAGTTTTCCACTTGTGGCCGTGTCCATGGAGATTGATTCAACTTCTTAATAATATTTACAGCTGCAGTACAGACATCATTTCTTCTTGCTCTTGTCCATGTATAGTGTGTGTGTGTGTGTGTGTGTGTGTGTGTGTGTGTGTGTGTGTGTGTGTGTGTGTGTGTGTGTGTGTGTGTGTGTGGTGCACACAGTGATACCAAGCTGCACAGTGAGGACTTTACTTTATTTTAACTGGCTGAATCAGTGATTATAAGATTTAAGACATCTTAGTAATTCATATTCATTAAAAGGCTTTGTTACTATACTTTATTTTCCTCTATTTCCAAAGTGTACCAGTATCTTTGTTCAGGCCAGTGTGGATAAAGAGAGGATCTAGTGAACAATCAATGAAACGTTAAGGCACAGTTGTATTTTTAATTTCAACACTTCTCAGAACGAACACAGCATTTACAGAGCAACAACAGAAGTTCAAACTTGAAGGCATCATCTTTCAAGGTTTATAGACAATTATTAATTACTTAATTACTTTATTTTAACTTGGTTACTTTATTTTAACCAACAATAAATAAAGCCATGTAATGAGTAAATCAAAGCACAGGTGATGATTCAGTGTGGTTTAATATAAAACGGGATCGTGAAACGTGAACGTGATCTACTGTTTAACCTACAAACACACGAGACATCGAATTGATTAAACCTAACTTTAAAACACACGCTTTAACACTCAGCCACTGTCTATAGTATCTGTCAACTCAGGCCTGAAGCAGACGCTGAGCCTCTAGCTATTTAATGTCACAATAACATGGACAGGTGGACAGAGAGTTGACTTTCGGACACACACACCCACAGTCCATTGTAGTCCCACTGCTGTAAATCTGCAGTCTATTTTTGAACTTGCCTTGCAAAGCATCTGAGCCGCTGTAACCTTTCAACCCTTTGTCCTCTACTCTCATCTGTTTATCTGCAGCTGAAAGAAAGATACGCAGAGATTAACAGTATGGCAAACAAAAGGTCAGAGGTCACAGCAAGAAATCCTCATATTTTTCCCATTTGTGCGTTTGGGTAGGAAATAATTCATGTGATTGCTGATGTATAAGCACAGTAATCGTGTGTGTTGGTGCCTTCATGTTCTGTCGTGGTTGCTGGAACGTGATTAGCTTAACAAAAAGTTAAGACAATGGTGGAAATCTGAGGACTGGTTAAAAAGACTTTCATTAAAAACACTCAGGGAGCCAGCTCCAGTTCTCTGTTTCCCCAAAAAGGAAAGGAATGCTATAAACCATTCAGTCCTCTCTGGCTTTTCTCTTTTCTGTGTTAAATCTTTGGCTCCTGCTGCACAGTCCATTGTGGGAGAGCGATGCAGAAGGTTCCTCAAACACACAAGGACCGTTTTATTTGTATTAAGGAATATACAGCTCAATTATACTCGAAATTTAAAAAAAGCATGTAATTTCCTATTATATGCTCGTGTCACTACTGTGGAGCTTTGTAATCATTGGTGTGAGTGGATTGTATAGGAAGAAGGAGGACACAGAGAGGGAGGAGCAGCAGTGGTTATATGACATTTAGTGGTCAAAAATAACCAAAGATAAACCACTCTTTCTTTATCTGGCTCTGCCTGTAATGACTCTGTCCCCAGAGAGAATGAGATGTTTAGGAAGTTTTAAAAGAGGCTATAAAAGTAAAATAGTGGGCAGAAGAAAATAAGACATTAGCTGAGAAGAGGTTAGGACGAGATTTAGTGAGGACAAAAGTGTAAAGAAGACTTGTAATGTCTTCAGTGGTAAATTTGGTCTCCGATTCCAACAGTAATTATGTCTGGCCTTGACGAGAGCCATTTCAAAAGAGGAACAGCGTTTGGTTCGTTTAAAATTCCTGGGAGAAGAGAGGAGAAGAGAGAACTTCCAACTTCCAGCTGGAGACAGACAGAGAAAGAAATGAAAATACAATCGACACAGGTCGTGTTTCGGCTGCAGAGGCTTGTATCGCTCAGATTTGACTTGTAAATGTGTCTCCTCCGAATGTCAAATCAGGAGACAGGATGTGGTAAAGGTTTGCTTGCAGCCCATCGTTGTCTGAGCAGTGTATAATATTTTAAAATAAATTGTAGGCAGCTTTCAAATGTGCCTCAGCTGGTTGTTATTTAAATTCAGATTTAAGCTGATTTCAATTCTGTTTTGTATAGTTGTGATATAGTGCAGGAGTCTCACCTGTACACTAAAGCACATAAAATCAGCAGCAGTTTGTTTTGCTTTTAATCTAAATAGGATGACGGAGTAACACTGTTTACTGTGTAAGCAATGTGGGGCACTGTGTGACGCTCTTAGACCAGAAGCACCAATACTGAGAATGTAGGCTATCACATGGGGAAATGGCTGTGCATGACAGTCAGGGTGGTATTGGCATATTTTTCTAACCACTATTCCTTATCTGACTTCTGAGGCCCATTTTTCTTGCCGTTTTATTTCAACACTTCCTCTTCTTCTAAATGTGGCAACGCAGGAGGTAATTACACCAGGCTTAATGTGCACACACAAGACGAACTGTGGTTGTGTTACAGTTTTCATTTAGAAAACTCAACTCACACAAATAACAGTTGAATGTTTTAACACTGATACTGCACCTGAAGACGTTTGCAGCAACTGCAGCACAGGTTGAATCCAGGGCGAGTCTGCAGAGGACGCAGAGCTATAAATCCTCCTTATTTACCAATCTCTCTCCAGGAGTCTTTAATCTGTGTGTAATCCTCAGATTACCAGTATGTTCCTGTGTGTGTGGTCACAGTGACTCAGCGCAGGTGGTTCAGGGTTGAACCACTGAAACACATATATTCTAGTGTACATTGGGAGCATTGATATCTGAAGGATTTAGGAGAAGCCAGTCTGAGATGTTGTTTGAATGTTTCTGCAGCATAACATCTAATACTGGAAAATCATAAAACACAGATCTCCATCCATCCATTTTCTTTACTACGTGTCCGTTCTCAGGCTATTTGACTATTTGCATTTAAAACTCAGGAGTAGTCGTGTAATTTAATCTGTGTGCAGACAGAGAAGCTGATTCAATCATCGTTTAACTGATATTGTCAGTGTTTAACAGGAAATGTAGTGACTCCGTTCTGCACTTTGAACCATTGACACAGACAAAACTTAGCTGTACTACATATCTACCTTTCTGTTCCCTGAACATGTCAACACTAACTAGTTAATATTTACACAGTGGTAGAGACTGAAGGAGGCATGCATCACAAAGGGCAATAACCACAGTGTCCATAAATAACCACAGGCCAGAGCCATAGTATTCTGATTATACTCTGCAACAATACTGAAAATGACCTTCTAGTGTAGTTTAAATACTGTCTTGCACAAAGTTTGTCATAGTCTGTGTGTAATTTACATATACAGAGATGACATGTTGACACTAATGCCTATACTTCTACTTTATTCTTGTGCAGGAGCTCTTGAGGTGTCCAGAGTGAGCCCTCTCGCCTGCTGGTTCAGCTCCATGCTCTACTGTTTCGGCGGAGCTGTGCTGTCTGGGGTCATGCTGGCCGAGCCTCCTGTAGCACCTTTGACCAACAGCACTAGTGTTCTGCTTGCTTCGATCATCTGGTAATTATCAGAGGAAGCGAGTGGAAGGGAAGCAGAATAAACTAGTGAAAGTTACAGAGGGCCTTTTTATTAGAGAAACACAAACATGTCTGTGTCATTGTCTCTTTGTTTCCTTAAAGAAAAATACAAAAGAATGAACTTATCTCAGTAGAAATGTGACTCCACTTAATTACTTGTAACAGGAGCAGATGTTGCAGAGTTCTCGTCTCTTAACATGAAACCTTTGGTTCCCCCTGCAGGTGGCACATGTAATTACAGCTTTCTCACAAAAACACACACTGTCCTCTGCTGGTAAAGTCTGTGACATGACAGACTAGCAGCTGACCATAGTTCACATGACCATCATAGTTCACACTCCACATCAGTCAGCAGAAATATTTCAGGTGTGTGGACTACTCATATGAGCCATGTGTGTTTCTCTATAGGTATCTAGTGTTTTACTGCCCCATGGACCTGGTGTACTGTTGTGCTGCCGTGCTGCCTCTCAGACTGGTGCTGTCAGGAATGAAGGAGGTGACCAGGACATGGAAGGTGCTTGGAGGGGTCACCCAGGCTCATAGTAAATACAAAGACAGCCTGCTGGTCATGATTGCCATTGGCTGGGCTAGAGGTTTGTAGCTGCATGTGTCACACTCTCAGTGCTTTGGTTTTTGGTTTAGTACAAGCAATTATATAACAAAGTAACAGTGAAATATAGTGTTTAATCACTATAAAGTATGAATTATATGTGTGTAAACCATTTATTTTTTGTCTACACTCACTAAGGTGCTGGAGGTGGTCTTATTAGTAATTTTGAGCAGCTTGTTCGTGGTGTGTGGAAACCAGAGACTAATGAGCTCCTCAAAATGTCTTAGTAAGTATTCTTACAGCGCTTTGCTTTAACGCATTCAGCATAAAAGTGACATAGCTCAACAGTTTGTTGGAAGCAATACACCCACAATGAAACTTCCATAAAACCCACACTTACTTGCGCTTCTGTTTTCTCACAATTGTTACCTTCAGACAGTTTCCCACTATTTACAGTGTTGATGCTAAGCTAACCAGCTTCTGCTTTTACCCATGTATCTGTTTTATAGGCAGTGAGAGTGCGATGATCCCCCTGAATACATGTATAAACTAAAATGTTGATTTTTTTTTTTTTGTAATAACCAAACCCAGGATATTATCCACCCGGTACCTGCTTTGTATTTTAAAATGTGCAACCAGAGAAGTCATAAAGCTGATTTGCGTTTTTGCACCTATGGGGTTGCCGAGCGCCGTGATGTGATTATGTGTCTCCAGCTTAGTATATTTGTGAATGATAATTCAAGCATATACAGTGGGGCTTCTCGCGTGCGTGCACACAAAGTTATCATCCTTGCCGTTATAAAGAATGTATCATAACCGCTCTCTAATTAAATCCTGTTTGTTTGGTTTTTTTTTTTTTCAGCCCCACCAAGATCACCCTGATAGGTGCAGTGCTGTTTGCTTTGCAGCAGTCCCACTACCTGCCTTTCCAGAAGCACCACCTGATGCTCATCTACACGGTCTTTATTGTTGTTAACAAGGTCAGCATGGTGTATCTGGAGTAGCTCATTTCTGACATTGTTACCTTAACAATGTATGTCCAGGTGGTGGCGCTTCAGATACGAAAGAAGAAATTGCGTTTCGGTATATTTAGTTACTTACTTAGACGAGGAAAACTGTAATACAATTGTTAATTTGATCTTAACTAAGGTAGAACAAATGTCTTGGTGCCATTGCTCCCTCTAAATCTCAGATGTCTCGTCTTCTAAATGACCTTTCTCCCTCTGCTTTTTTGAAGTTTTAGCCGTGGTGACTCACATTAGTTCGGTATTACCCGTAGGGCTGGCGCTTTTGCATCATTTTCATCAGCTTGCATCATCCTCTCTTCTCTTCTCTGGGAAACTTGTGCTCTTGACTGAGGCACAGATAAATCTACCATGTCTTCTTTCAACTCTCATTCTCTTAGCTCCTTCTGACTCTGATCTGTCAAATTAACCCAGAGCCATTTCATCAGATTTAAGACAAACTTGCTATTTGTTATTTTGTTTTGCTGATGATTAGGATGTTATACTGTCAACGCCGCATGACAAGTAAACAGTAATATGCCACCCACTTGCTTAGTGCTTTTATATGTAAACTAAGCCACCATCACATATTTGGTGTCTTTTCATGAAAGAAAATCACAAATTGCTTATTCTAGGCGTGTAGCATAAGGATGTTTTTGTGTAAAGGAGATTTCTGACTTTTAAGTCGAAACAGTGAACATTCTAGCTAACAGCTAACACCTACATTCATTGGCCACCTTATGTATATTTTCTTTTTAGCTCAATTTTTGGTCTGCTCCAGCTCATATTTACTCTTTAGTGGTCACATGCTCCAGTATTTTCACCTGCTAGAAGCTGGCTGTTGACTTGTTTCACAAAACGTATAGAATGACCCATGATCTTAGTCATATTCCTCTTTCCTTACATTTTTTTTCTTTTCATTTGTCTTTTCAGTCAAGGATGATGCTGACAGGCTCCTCCACCTCACCGTTCGCCACCATCGAGTCAGCCATTTACAAGACCCTCTTCACCGGCTCCTCCCCGTATGCCGCCCTGACTGATGAGGTAAAGAAGCCATGTATCGATAATGGCACCACTAACAAGACTAGTTCCCCTGCTAGAACCAAAGAGTCCAGTGAGAACAGAGCAGCAGGGACGCACACACCGGTCTCACCGGTCAGGGGACCAAATGAAGCCAAAGAGGAGTCTGAAAACTCAATAAACTGCAAAAAGACTGACTAGTCAGCCTCTGCCTTCTAGCGCCTTTTCACCTCTAAGCTGGGATGTGGAGTCATTTCTGATCCATATCAGGACTTTGTGTCTTTGTCTAGTTTTTTTTATTGAGAAACACAAACTTTCTTTTTCTTATTCGTTTCTTAGGATGCAGTTTAAAGCATACTGAAAATGAATTTTAGTATGATCTAACTCCGAGAACTTATTCTGGGATAATCACCCAATCCTTAAAGTACTGTAACATTTATGCTCTTGGATATGAACATCATGTTATCCTCAGGCTGATTACACACTTACAGTACAATGTGTAGCTTAATTATAAATATATATTTATATTGAGGACAATGCTAATCTTATCTCTGGGTTTTGGGAACAGTGCTGCACATCTGCTGATATATGAATGTCTTCGTCTTTCTTTCTGTTTATATATTCTGCTTCGTGTAAATCTTATATTTCATACTCTGAAATGGTTATATGGATAATTTTTTAAAAGAGATTATATTCTATGATGCTCAGATATTTTGTTCTATTTATACTAATTCATTGCACTCATTTCGAAACGGTATACAGGTTTTTTTATTGTGTTATTTCTTTGGTGAATGCTTTGACTTTGGACTGAAAGCATGATAATAAACCAGTTTAATTTCGCCAAATTATTCCACTAGTGTTCTTTTTTTTCTAGCCTCCAGATTTATCAGACACATGTTTATAGCTAGATGAACCTGAATGCAACTCTGTATTGACTCAAAGTTAAAGCGTAAAAGATAATTAGTTAAATTTTTACATGTAACTGAAACACGGCTCCTCATTAATACACAAGCCAACACTTTTAGCACATTTATTCGCAGTAGGTTTTAACAACTAATTAATAACTATATGAGCTGCTTGTAAGTTGAAGTAAAGCGGCACAGTGTCCAGAAGTAACCTCTCTATAGGCTGAAAGATTGCATCAGAGTAACATCAGCATCTGACTGATACCTCACCCTCTTTAAAAAGCAGCCAGTGAGAGATCCCCCAAATCCCCCTCAATTCTCATCTATGTATCCTCAGATGGCAAAGAACCCCCCTGTGAATACAAATTAAGAATAGAGGGGGTTGTTGAAGAGAAAAGAGAAGACGTTCAAAGGCGATCAAAAGCGATACCGGTTGAGATGATGTACCTGCCTTTAATATGCCTCAAGTCCACAGATGTCAGATGCATGCATGTCAATTACGGGCTTGTATCTCAAAGTGTTTGCGGCAAAACTGCTTTGTGTTAGTGTGAGTTGATGTAACTGACTCTAATGTTGAACCATGTGACCTGGAAAACTGAACGACGCATTAATAAGCTTCTGTTTTCCTTCCGCTGCCTCCTGTGATGCGAAGGCAGATGACATGATGACAGCCCAGATACTGAAAGTTTCCAGAGAGTTCTCTTAATGAGGTCCAGACCCATCGAACCCCCACAAATACTCACTGAACTGAACAGCCCGACGTTGAGCTTCTTTTCGCCTTAGCCCTTGCTCCCTGAACGTCACCTACCTTAGGACTCATCTTCTCAATCTGTGTTTATCCCTAGACTTCTGTTTTCTAGTTGTCAGGTGCAGAAAATAAACCTTTAAATGGCTTTTACACACACATACACTTAACTGATACTGTATACACAATGCACACACACATTCTCATACAGTACATGACTTTTAGCAGATGAGGGTGTCTGACTAGAGGTCACACATATAGCAAGGATGTGGCATACTATGGCACAGAAATGTCAGATTTTGCTCTTTTTTAGATTCATTACAGACATATGCAAATAGACAACACACACAACTTGTGTACATAGAGACAATGCAGGAAAAATCCCCAGATTTATCCTGTAAATTTCCTCATTCATCAACCTTTAAACATAATTTATTTAGAGGGAAAATATTAACAATTGGAGAGCTTATCCACTTTATCTTAATCTATAACGTCTCTCAAATACTGAAATGGATTTACACAAATAAAAACACAAATAAAAATGTGACTCTAACACTTCTTTGGGGGCAATTTAACTTTCACAGCTGCCTGGATAGCAGAGCCCCTGCTGATGAGAGGTGCAGGAAAGGTGATTGCCACTTGGTGGCGTGAGGAGGCATCATCTCTGATGGCTTGATGCCTGGGAACTGACAGGCTGGCCAGCAGCTGCAGGCAAGAAGGGATGAGAGCACGAGGAAACCCTCATTGTAGAGCCAATGGTGGCTGCTTGTATGTGTGTGATCCGGTTTAGGTGTGTGTGATGACTGATTATAGATAGATAGGGCATTTTAAGTCATGGGAGGATTTTAGATGGTCCAAAGATCTGATCGTAGAGTTAGTGGTTTAAAACCTTTAGTATCCCCTTGCTTTTGTTGAATATGAATCTTGTTCAGATATCGTTTTGTTCATTCCTCAAATTTGGGGGTGGTGTTTGTTCAGCCAGTATTTATTTCATTTTTAATTCGACCAAAATAGATCTACAGTGAGCTTGTGTAATTCCAGCTTGTGTGGACCGTGTTATTGATAGTTTGCCCTACCAGTCCATGTTGATGACTGTGAAGGTGTTAAACTAGCTGTAGTCTTCTGGCTTGTGGCTGTGCACCTGCTCCAGCTCAGTGGTTTCTAAACATGATGTCACATGTTGGATGTTTTTTGGCCTCTCACCAGCTCCTGACATGATGTCTAGTGGGGCTTTATGTTGTATCGTTTAAAAATGAAAACTAATGCAATACAAAACTAGTTCTCATAGGTACTTCATAGCAGTGAGACAGTCATTTTGTTACTCACAAGTTCTTGCTTTTGGGATTATTTTAAACAATCAAAGTGAGTGTTTTTTTTTTTTATCAAGTTTCAAGTTTTGTCAAATGAGTCTACGGGTGATGCAATCAAGCTCATTATCTCTTCATGTGAGATGAAAGTGTGGAGAGAGCTGCTTGGGACCACACAGGAAAAGACTCAAAAGTTAGGAAGAAGCGAGGAGAAAGACGGATAAAGGGCAATAAAAAAGGAAGGGGGGAATACTAACTAGTGGAGGATATGAAAAAAGTGGGGACCAAATACGAATGAGAAGTCACATCAGAGTATCATGAAAACATTGTTCGCATGCTTGACATGTAACTCTCTGTCTCTCTCTCTCTCTCTCTAACACACACACACACACACACACACACGTCCAAACACACAGACTCTTCATTAGATTCTGATGCCAAACTGAACAGCCTCAGTCTACCACCATTCAAGATCTGACTTGTAAAGAGCAGCTGCGAGGAGAATGCCAAAAAATGGAGCTACTGTAATCTGAAAAGCAGCCTGTGTGTGTGTGTGTGTGTGTGTGTTAGAGCGAGAACCAGAAATACTGGAGAATGTTTTGCTTGTTATATAGATTTCTCGCTTAGAAACTTAACAAACATAGAATTTGACTGGTGATGACAACTTTATATCGCAACAAGTTACCTAGAATAACTGTTGAACAAACAATTGGTGGATAGAAGACATTAAGATTAAATGGGTCAAATGGTCGACATTACAGTATGTTAATGTCAAACACTGTAAAAGCAAAACACTGGAAGATTATTTTAATTATTTACAGTGTATTTTTTACCAGCTCTCACTAAGAACAATCTCAAAAATGATCGTAGAGTTAAATCATCACCTTCGACTCAGTGTCAACAAAAGCTGAACTCGATAACTTTTCCAGAGATGTGGTTTGTTGCAGGGCTGTTGCATTGGATTGCATGAGATAGAACAGGTGTACCAGTGAAAAACAACTAATAACTGCACGTCTTGTATTGTAATGGCTACCAAGGAGGCTGACCTTCCCAAAAATAATGATTATAAGCAGCTTTTCAGAACTTATAGTTACATTTTATTGTTAACAAACATCTGACACCTCTAGTAATTTGCTCTTGGTGTTTTGTTGACTTCGTGAACTTCTTGTAGACTGTTTGAGGTGTGCCGTCCTCAGATGTTGAATGTTCTGTTGGAGCTTCTGCGCTCGTATTGCTTCATGCTCTACCTTGGAAATGAGGTAAGCTTGGGGTTGTACAGACTTCCTTTGTTCTGCTCTGTATTTCTGTTCACATGAGCATGGCCAGTAGTTGGTACATGGTGTGCTTCTGTCACTGCCCCTCCTCTTCCTTTCCTCCTCCTCTTCTTTTCTTCTTTCACTGAGGAAGCAGATGGTGTTTAGTGTTGGTCCTTTTCCCTTTCATAAAAGACCTACTAGATATTCTTAGCCCACGGTCTGTATGGGGTAAATGTGACCTTGTAAAGGGAATGGAATTGGAGTTTCCATGCCACAATGACTACAATCTACAGCAGGTTATTTGCTGCAGAATGGCTATGTGTCAGATCTGTTCATAGGAAAAAAGGGTGACGCTGTGTGGTCCAGTTGTTGGGATCTGTTCATATTTCCCATTGTTCCTCTCCCCGGCTCCTTCTTTCACTCCATCAGTCCGCTTTATTTTCTTCTGTTAATCTGCTGTATCCCTTCGTCTCTCTCCCCACCTCTCCTACCCTTGTCCCCTCTGTGTCCCTCTCACGCATCCTGGGGGACCCTCATTTCACCATCGTCGCCCCTCCTCTCCTCTCCCCTTGGCCCCTCCTGTATGCAAAGCAGGTGTCAGCCAGGACAAGAAGGACAGCGGCTACCTCACAAAGGAGGCGACAGGGTCTTCGGGGCAAAAAACACACACTCACATACACATCCACATGCAGTCCCTTTCTCCGTCCTTTGCTGTGTGCTCTCTTGATCTACATGCACATGCACTTCACACATGTATGCTCCCTTTCTTTCACTCACACTTTCAAACACACATAAAGCTCCCAGGGCTGGGCTGGGGCTGGGGACAGGGAGAGCTGGAGCTGTCTGTCTGTCTGTCATTAGTATTCCAGCAGGAGGCTCCTGGCCCGGCCAGACATCTGAGCGGAGCAGCCGCAGCAGATAAAGAAGAAGCCATTAATCCACGGAAGATTACCAGCATTGATACTTTATCCCACCGTAATACAGCAATGCAACCAGACTCATTCCATTTACAATGCCGTCAGAGGAAGAAAGAGGGAAAGAGGAGGAAGAGAGACCTAGGCGAGCTCACCTTGTGGATGGAAAGACACAAAGAAAGCCAGCTTCCCCTCTTAAGTCTCATGATTTGAATTTCTCCCTTGATGGAGCAGAGGTTGGGCAAGTCTATGTGAGTGTGCATGTATGTGTGGTCCCGCATTTGATTTGTAGATGTTTTGAATTCAGAATGGGTCACCCCCTCAATCGGTGTGCCACAGATGGCCACTGTTTTAGAGATCTAAGTTGGTCCAAAGAACAGCTGGCTGTCTTTCCTACACCAAGCTGTGCCTGTTTAAATCTAATATCCTTAATAAGTATGTTTGTATGGGTCTGTGCATGTGTGTGTCCCTGATTACCCACCCACCAAATTAAAAACAAAACAAAACAAAAAACACCAGCCGTCAACAAAACCACAAGAACCTTAAACCAGAATGGATACTATTCTTTTAAGGTGAGACATTACATCCAGGCCTGAAACCGTCTGTGATAAGACTATGAAGACAGCCTGGAGAACATGATACAGTAGAAGCAAGCCATTTGAAGATACGGAGAAACAAAGGAAAGAAGAACAATAGCACAGCAGATGCCTGAGATTAGATCGGAGTAAGATTTATACATGGCAACTGATAACACCCAGTCATGGTTGGGATTTCTGGATGATGAAATAAAACTAGGAAGAAGAAAGGAGGAGGAAGAGGAGCGACTGTTGACTCAACAAGCAGCGATGACAGATGAGCTGAGGAGAGGCGGAGCCTGATAGAGGAGACAAAGGGATCTTGGGCCATCAAGGAGGAAGAAATGAAACATTCAGCAGAGACAGAAAGAGAGATGAAGGTGCAGGAGAGAAGGCGAGGTGGTGAGAGCACAGGGTCTGGTACAGTGCTGAGCTCGTGTGTCCTGTAAAAATCCAATCCCTTCAGACTTGGCAGATAGTGTTACCATGAGAACAGCAGCAGGGTTATTGTGAGGAGAGCGCGAGGAAGTGAAAGAGAGGGAGACGGGGAAAGGCCAGACTTGCTCCAGCAACCATCTGTTACTCCAGCTCACCCTGGCACTGAGACCAACCTGCCTCTGGAAAGGAATGTGCAACCACAAGGAAGGCTGCAAAACAAGGCCCAAAGTCTAAGTAGTGACCCGGGCTCCACTGCCGCCACACACACGCGGTTAAACCTTAACACAACTAGCATCAGCTTACCTATTTGAAATGAGCTAACCTCCATTTATTGAGAAGAATGGGTGGTAGGTAATGTTGCCCAGATGTCCACACTGCAACTGTGCTGCCACCACAAGAGAAAGATCTGGCAGAACTGGTTTTCGCAGACAGATGGAAAAAAAATATTGCTCCGCTTGAGCAACTGGTAGAGTCAGGTCGAAGCACTACAAGCATTTCACCAGTTGCTCTTTCAGACGCTACCTGCCATGTCTGCTTGAAAGAGCATAACTAGCTGAGTGAGTAGTAGTACCAAGAGTGAGCCTGTCCACTGTGGACACATAGCAAACAATGATTTATCACTCATCATGGCTCTTTTGTTCCTCAAGAGACGGACGTGAACAAACACTTTTTATTTATATAGCACCTTTCAAAGCAGAAGTTACAGTTTTATTTATTTATTTTTATTAGTTTTTTTTTAAATAGATTTTTTAAGTTCTGCATTTATTTGCCTTGTCAAATTTATTCTAAAATTTTCTTCCTGGTGCCCACAACTTTTCACCTTATAAAGTATAAGGCAATATATTAACATTTTAATTTATGCAGTTAGTGTGTTTTGGCTTCACAAGCACATGTTCAAAACACAGTGTTAAATGCTAATTAATCTACTAAAATTCTTATTTTTTTGCATGGACTTTAGGTGCCGTTGCTCCTTAGAGCTACCACGGTATCTGCAAACATGAAACACGGGGACTGGTTGTGAAGTTGGGTTGTGACTGCTCTGCTTGGGCGGGTTTGCATATTGTCATTAGTCTCTGTTAGACACTGTTGAAACTTAAAGATGCCTTCAAAACATTCTTATTGTTATTATAAACATTATTTAAGCTTAGCATGGCCTGATAGCACAGTACGATACATCCGTGTAAGGTGGCACGTGATAGGTGCTATCAATGGGTGAAATCTGATGCTCGACTATAAATAAAAAACCTGCGAAGATTAACCCTTCGTGTTGACTTTGAATGAAGCTTTGTTTCAGCTTGGCCAAGGATGATGGGATTTTAGATGTTAATGTGATGCTTCTATTATTTTTTTACCCCATGCTCTGTAAATTTATTCTGACTCAAATATGTATAAAGGAATAAGTGTTTATACATACTGTATAATCTCCTTTGCATGTCCATAAAGAAACAAAAGTCAATATTTGACATTAAATAGTATAGCCCTAAATAAATATCTCATTTGCTTCAAATGAAAAATGACCATTTGGGCAAATGTCAGGTAGTGTCACACTTCGATTTCCCCTAAGGAACAACTCACACGAGCAGTCTTAAAGCTTTGACAAGCTGGCAAAGGTAGAGTGAATAAACTCTTACTGATGTGCACGCCTCCAACCTGATCTCTGCTCTCAAAGCACCAGTATTTATAGATGTTATTTCTCAGTTTTCAATCATTAATCTTGACTATCTCTGGAACACTTTTGTGTTCATGTGTCTCCGTGAACTCTTCACTTGGTTGCTTTTCCTGGCATCAATATAGAGGAAGTCATACTGGCAAAACCTTTCAATAAATAAAACTAAACCCAACCAAATCTAACACAACTGACCAAATACACAGTTCCCACAAAAGACTAAAAGTGAATCAAAATCAGATAGCAAAATGATCATGGATGTTCTCTCCTGGCTTCTATTGCGATTTATTTTTGCCACTGCAGTCCTTGTGTCACACATTGATCCTTCTAATAAAGAGGAAGATATTTTGTCTTCAGTCTTCACAGGTAGTGATGCATCTGTCAGACTTAAACACTGACAGAGGAAAATTCATCCACATTAACCAAAACCAACATGATGGTACATCACTACTGAGATTCTAGTATCAACTGAGGCCTTTATTGACTGACTTCAACTGCAAGTTTACTGTTCATGCATCACAGTGAGGTAAAACCAACAGTATTACAGTAAACATTTGTTGTGACAAAACCGCTCCAAACTAATCTTTCTAATTGCTCCTTTATTTTCACAATCCTTTACTTCACACATATTTAAATCCTACCCACATTTAGTTTTATTTCTGCACACTTTTCATAACGAGAGTGTCGAGATTATTTTACTTCGCCTACTGGTTGTATTTTAATTATATAAATTCATTATTATTTTAATTAAAGTATTAGGAATTCTCATTCAAACACATGATTTAGGCCTACTAATGAGAGCTCATTAATTTAATTTTACATTTTAATCAGTGTATAATTTTTTACAAAGGACAAGGAAACAATTCCAATTAGTGCTGGTCACGAAAGACTGAATATTAGGAAATATCATGCTGACAGTCTAAAGTCTGACACGGACAAACCTTTGAACCCTCTCCCACCTACTCATCTTTTAAATGTCAACAAACTAACTTGCAGCTATATAAATGAAAGACCGACAGCCCTGAGTGTGACGAAATTTAGCCCGTTTTAATAAGTACAAGTGGTGGCTGATTTACACATTTCCCCCTTGGGGCTTCATGTATCTGTACGCTAAGCTGTTCAGTACTGCAAAAGCGTACTCAACTCGACTCAACACAGCTGCTGCTGAAACCAGCTCTCATACATACTCTTGACACTTCTGTACATGCTGAACTGCAGCACACTCGCTGAAGAAGGCTTCCTGGGAGCTCTGGGGCTTGCCAGATTTGTTGATGTACTAGAGACAGTGGAGTCAGAGCTTGTTAGCCTGTTAGCTTGTGGATTTTACTCTTGGTTCCTCAGGTCTGTGGAGAGCCTTCTGCTGCAGTTAGAGTAAATAATTGTTTCCCATTTTGGTTTAAGTACTTCTGTAGTCTACCATTTCAGCTGGTACAGTTTTGTTCTGTAAAAATATGCACACACTGTAGCATTAACACCAGTAAAACATAAATAGATTTTATAAATTATAGGATTTATGTAATATGGAGGGAGCTTAATATTTGTGCCGGACAGTGATGCATTTTGTTGTTCTTCCACTCAACACCTGCATGTCATGTTAGACTCCATGAGTGGAGTTGCACCTGAAACTCCATCCAGTACTCAAAATATTCAAGTAAAAGTCCTCTCCTGGTATACAGTATATATACCAAGGGAAAAATAACACTTGAGCACACTCTGTACTAGTCACGATCAGTCTTTTATTATTAGAGCAATAGTTTACTTTTAATGACACCATCTTTTTCTGAGTGATCTACTTTTTGCGGTCTCCAAGGAAGAAGTTCAATTCCCCATCCATCCGTGACCTCCACAATTAACTGAACAACCAATCATATCAGAGAGAGATGGAAGTGGATGTGAGCCACTCAGAACTCTGGAGACTACAGGTCCTCAATACTTCATCATCACTGTCATTATCAGACATAGATCACAAAGCTTGGTGTTGCTGGGGAGAGCTGACAGCTGACAGAGGGGAAAGGGGGAAAAAAAAAAGCACAAAACATATCTGCAGTATCTGCTGTGGATTACATCAAATCTTTTTTTTGTTGTTCATACAGAATTTTCCAGTAACTCAATTGAATTTGAATATTTCCTATGACGTTTGTCAGCAGTAATAATGCACCATCTGCAGCAGAATGCTGCATTATTTGTACAATACAACCCGTGCACTGATGAGGATCGGTGAAATTACATTATAGCTCCTATCACTATGACAGGATGGAGGTATATATTCAACTTATTGCCCTTCCCACATGTTTTCGAATAATTTCCAGCATTCTCATGAGATCCTTTACTGTAACAAACGTTTTAACCCCTCCCAAACCCATTTACCATCATCCGCCAGTGGCTGCTTTTTTAGTAGGCTGTGTAGTCGATTGTGGCACATCTCCACCTCCCTCATCGATTTCTCCTTGGGAGACACTTTTGTGAGGGGCGAGGGGTGGGGGGGGGTTGCTTTGGACTCTTTCATCAGGAAATTATCAGAGCACACCAGCTTTGCTTTCTGAAAGGTGGGTCTCCAAATAACATTTTTTTTTTTTGGATGTTATTACCATTGTTGTCTATACATGAGAATTCCCACGCTGCATGTGAAGAGCTGCTGTCTTTCACTTAGACGGATGTGGTTTCAGTGTGTATTCACAGGATGTGGTTATGGTGGTTCTATTTTGGGGTTAAATGACATGTAAAAGATGCATTTGCCACATACGGTACAGCTTTACCCAGATTCCACTGTGAAAATTATATCTGACATTTAGTTGTTAAGGTAATTTGTTTCCTCATTAATTCGTCTCTGAAGAATCAATTACATTTTTCTCAAGATGATATAATTTTAAATAATCATTTGAGTCTTTTGGCGTCATGCTGCTCTAATCTGCTGGCATCACTCCTCAAACTTCTTTTGTCACATTCAGTGATTATGTTCTTCTACTGCTCCACTTTTGCACATTAAGAGGAAGAAAGCTGCATCATCATTCAAACTGTGGGATAAAGGAAAACATCTGAGATTCATCTCACATTCACAACACCACCGGCGATCAGCACATCTTTTGAATCTCAACCTGATCTTCTCACCCCACACCCATAATCTCATCTTTGTTCCACAGTGCACTGCCTGCCTCCTCACCTCATCCTGTCTCATCTAAGCTGAGAACATCTCAGCTTTGCTTTGAAATCAGGAAATTGAAGAAAGTCTCAGTGTTTGGCTGAGTGAGGAACCATTCTTTCATAAACACTGTATGATAAAGGTTACAGAGCCACAGTAGATAGAGCACCACTGTTTTCAAGAAAGAGCTTATTCCCATTGGTGGATGGCTTTTTCCCATCGAGTAAAGCTCCCGGCAAATGATATGGCCTGTCTGTGTTGACAGGCTGGAGATAAGGAAGTGCCCTCAGGTATTAGTTGTCATTCCTTTTCACCGGGAAAAGCAGCAGAGAGCAGCTACCTTATTTTTTTTCTCCTTCTCCTCAGTGGAGCACCTCTCCTCTTCTTTTGGATGAATAGAGAAATTCACAACAACAAAGCCTTCCATTCTCATTAAGTCAGCCACAAAGCCAGATGAGGCAGATGAGTTATCCCACCTTTCAAAATAGAAGCTGGCACAGAATTTCAAATGACCACAGTAACTGCAGGAGAAGGAAGGATGCACAAAAATGTGCATGCTAACGCAGCCCACACACACACACACACACACACACACACACACACACACACACACACACACACACTGTACTGTGATGAAAATTAATCTGTTATTGACCATTAGTCCGCTGCAGCAGAGCTGAACTAAAATGTCCTTCATCTCAGAATGTCACTGCCGGTGTGAGGATCTGAATATTTGTGTGCAAGTCCTTAAAAACCAATGTCTTCAGACACTTACATCATGATGTGATTTTTATTTCAGTGTTTTTGATTTTGATTGACTATTAAATGACCATAGCTTTTAAGGTGACATTTTTAATAAATGATCAGGTCAGATAACTTAATTGGAAATGAGAACTAATCCTATAAAGCAGTGCATTAGATAATACACCTACACAACATTTATATTCAAAAACATCACAATGTAATGATTAATTGTAACCTACACATGAATAAGCCTCTACGTGTATAATTCACAATGTTGCATATTCAGCAGTACAACAAGAAGGGTAGTTCTAGCTGATGAGGAGGCAAGGCTATTGGTAAAGTCATTTAGCTCCTGCCGCTTTTTGAAAATATGCAGCTGAAATGCAGCGATGAGTCAGCTCCTTTTCCTAAGAGGATGAATCATTCATCATGGCCACCAGCAGGGTCCAGGACCAGGATGGAGGGACAGAGGGGAGGGGGTGAGCTTAGGAGAGGTCAGCCATGATCTGATGGCAAGTTTCTCTTCTGAGTCTGCATCCAGTGCATGAAGCTGTAGTGCAGATGAGAAATGGTTATGAATCAAACAAATAGAAACTGGGTCGGTGAACAAATAAACCGGTAACAACAAAAAACATCAGCTGTAACCATGGTAACTATACACAACAAAGATGGCGTCCGCTTTGGTCCTGAACTGAAAAAACAAAAAAGTTATATGTGACTAAAACTCAAATTGATTAATATACATTTGTAATATTCATCAATATGTCAAAAGACTTAGATTAAACCTTAAATTAACCACATAAAGGACACTTAACATTAGAAATCAATGATCATGTGCAGATTCATCCAATAATATTGTGGTTCCTTAGGAGACTGAGAAGCGTTCATCTGGCCTGCACAAACCCGTGACCTCATTCAACACCTTCAGGATAAAACTGTAGCCCTGGGATGAGCCAAACCTCCTTGCCCAACATAGTCTCCAACTAATGCTGTTTGGTTGAATGAGGTCAAAAACCCGAGCAGCCAGATTCCAAAACCTTGTAGAAAGCCTTCCCAGAAAAGAGGAGACTGTACAGGGGCAACACTTGTTATGGTTTTGGAATGCGATTCTCAACAATCACATCTGGGTGTAATATTTGGGTTATTTTTGGCCATGTAGTGTATTTGCAGTTCTTTTTTATAGTTGTATTACAGCAGTACGCCACATATGATCAGTCTGGAGATGTTTGTAACAGCTGCCTTCAATGTACAGCACATTCCTGACATTTTTTTTTCAGTAATAGCACATCATCCACTGAAGAACCTGTCTGCAATGTGCGTTGTATCAGCTCTTTCTTTTCTCCTGAGAAAGAGAGAGAGAGAGAGAGAGAGACCGTGAGAGAGAGAGCTTAGTTACATCCTGGTAGGACAACCTCACCCAGAGGGCTGGCGCGAAGACGAAAGGGGAGGGGAGTAGACAGAAAAGAGGAGAGGAAGGCAGAAGAAAGGAGAGATGGGAACACAGCATATTAGGGAATATGAGGAGAGCAAGAGAGAGCAGAGTCGAGCTTAGGAGAGGCATCAAGTGACCTCGTCCCTCTCTATTGTTAAAGAACAGAAGAGTGAAGCTGGCTAGAGGCCACCAAAGGGGTAGAATACATTAGAAACCAGCCAGAAAGAGAAAGGAAAAAGCATGAGACACAAGTAGAGTGTGCTTTTCATGTTGTAGCAACAGCAAGCATCAGTTCTTGCTGAACTACTAATCCTTGTTTCACATTCATTTGTAATGAGTAGAAAAGTGTACCTGTTGCACATATCACCTTATTGTAAACTGGTGTGTGTGTGTGTGTGTGTGTGTGTGTGTGTGTGTGTGTGTGTGTGTGTGTGTGTGTGTGTGTGTGTGTGTGAGTGTCTGTGGTTGTGAAAATATTGCACATGGTGTCTTCAAAGGTTTTCTGAGGGAGGAAATCAATGGTTATGAGGAGCAAGGAAGATGAGAACAGGAAGAGGAAGTACATCACACGACACAAAGGAAATGTCTGGAGAGGACGAGGAAACAGGTGGTGGCACAATGTGAAAGAGGGATCAACATGTGCAGATCAGACTCTGAGGAATGTTACTTTTAGGAAGGACTGCAAGCAACCTGGAAATGATAACAATCGCTCTTGTATATACATCAGACCTTTTTTTTTTTAAGCATTTCTGACTGCAAAGTAAGTAAGATGAGGATGATACCTCTCGCCAAATGGCAATATTCAGAGTCAGATCAGGAAGTAGTGCAACAGGCATTAACACAGGCAGAGTGTGCTTTCCATAGTGAGCCTGAAATAACTAATCTGAAATAACTATCTAACTAACTATTAACTTAGGTGACCTTAGCCTGACCTTCTCAGGGGGTTTAACTACAATTTTGTTGCCATATGTTGTCACCAAATGTAATCTGGATACTGGATTGAAGTTGACCACACCATAACTAAAACCATTTGCCAAATAGAACAGGTTTAAAACATCTTTTTACAGCACATCAGCCTCACCAGTAGTTCCCTGCCTGATGCTGCTCCATTTCTATAAATCAGTCATTGAAGACTTCCTCCAAATCCTTCATTGCATCCTACTTCTAATCTGCCTCCTCCAGCTCCAAGGACAAGCTCCTACTTGTTGTGTACGCTCATAGGTGGGTTAACGGCTATCAGCTGCCCTCCATGAAGAAGCTGCGTGCTGACAGGGTGACAAAAAAAGGGCAGGAAGGACTGCCACTGAGCCTGCACTGCCAGGCAACCATCTGCTCCGAAAACCCTTCCTGTGGTTGGTAGTGCCTCCTCTTCATGTCCCCTGAGGAACTATCTTCAAACCTACAGATTATGTTAACATGCTACTTACTGTAAACCGAAGCTTGTTTGCACAGCCTCACTGTGAAAGCATCTCCTGATCAGACTTGAGAACGCCTTAATGATAACGACATGTTTCATCCACTAGAGCAGCAGAGAGTCTAAAGGGCTTTAACCAAGATTTCTCATTTAGTGAGGTCATGAGTCTCCACAACCAAGTAAGTTTTATTTACATAAAGTAGGAAATCCCTCTAAAAAATTTACATATAAACTCAACACAGTAAACTAAACTTTTAATATGATAAATCATTTATTAGGTCAGAATGTTAAAAAAATACATGGAGTATAATAATGCATTAATACAAACATGTATTTCTGCAAACATATTTTAAGACAACATACTTGCACAAAGTCTAAAATGATTATTATTTCCTGAAACCCTGTTCAATGTCCCCAAACATAATTTGTCACATCTGTGACATACACATTCTGTGACAGAAAAAGTATGTGAACCTGGCATCTGATCTTCATCTAAGTCAAGGGTATTAACAAATATAATGTGCCTAAAGTAAAAAACACAATACCATTCTGAACTTTCATGTCTTTTTAGAGAACAACCATAAAAACCTCACAGTGCTGGTGAAAAAAGTTTGTGTTAAAAGTATGTGTGAATAATGACCTCAAAAAAGCTAATTGGAGTAAGGTGTTAGCATAAGTTCAGAAAATTAGTTTGGAGGTGTGGACTAGAGCTACTTTTTGACTTTTTGATTTGCTCCATACAAGAAAAATACGCTTATGTGAGCCATGCCTCACCAAAAGGAGGTTTCAGTGACTCTATGATCAAGAACAAATGGAGACACTTTGGGACTGTGGCTGCTCTACCAAGAAGTGGGAGGCCAGTCAAAATGACCCCAAGAGCACAACAAACACTCATTAATGAGGTAAAGAAGCAACCCCAAGTGACAGCCAAAGGTCAGTAGGAATCATTGGAACTGGCTAACATCTGTGTTCATGAGTCTACAGTAGGTAAAACACTGAACAAGCAGTATGTATATGGCAGGACACCACCAAGGACGCTGATGCTTACTAAAATGAACATTGCTGCACGCTTTGCATAAGAGCACATTGACACTCCACAGCAGTATTGGCAAAATGTTTTGTGGACTGATGAAACTATATTGAACTATTTGGAGAGAATAAACAGCACTACATCTGGCATAAAAAGGACACAGCATATCATAATGAAAATATCATCCCAGCTGTAAAGTATGGTGGCGGAAACATAATGATTTGGGCCTGCTTTGCAGCATCAGAGCCTGGCCAGCTTGGAGTGATTGAGGGGAAGATGAATTCCCAAGTGTCTCAAAAAATTCTTCAGGATAATGTGAGAATGTCTTCAGCTGAAACTATGTAGAAGTTGAGTTATGAAACAGGACAATGACCCAAAACACACAGTAGAACGTCTTCAGAAAAACAAAATCCACCTTTTGAAGTGGCCAAATCAAAGCCCAGACCTCAACCCAACACAGATGCTTTGGAATGACTTGAAGAGAGCCACACACGAGACGTTCAAAGAATATGACAGAGCTGTCAGGAAGAATGGGCTAAAAAGGTCTGATCCACAGCTATTAATTCCAAAGGTTCACATAAATTTTCTTCTATCACTATGAAGTTTTTATTCTCACTAACATCATTTTTTGTGTTATTATCTTAGGCACATTATATTTGTTAATACTCTTATATGAAGATCAGATCATATTCTTTGACAAATTAAATCAGAAAACCATGAAATTCCAAAAGATTCATATACTTTTTCTTGCCACTGTATACACTATTTTGCCTGTCACAGCATGAAGCTCCCAGTGTTTTTTTTCATCACACCAGAGGGAGCCCCTGTCACTACTCTGCAATGTTTTTTTTCTCTATGCAGTGTCTAATGCCTCTTCCTCTATGATAAATTAATGCTCGATGATGATGACGGATATCACTGTGCCAAGGTAACTGCCATTATGGAGCAGTGATTGAGAGCTGGTCAGCCGAGGGTGTTGTTTATACTGTCTCCCTGGTGTAAAGTTCCTGTGTGGAGTCTGTATGATGACAAGGGCTATTTGCTTGTAGAAGGTCAGCAGTGCTAAACTTATGCACTTAAAATTGATGAAGACTGATGCCCAGTGAAACGAGATGACTTGCCTTAGTGAAACTGTTTTAGTATATCTATCACACATAACAAAAAAAAAAAAAAAACAGAAGTAACTTTAAGACACCGTCTAACTGCTTCACAATTAAACCCACCCCATTATTCACAAGTTGACATAATGGTGTGAACACTGAACATAAAATTAGATTGGATGACATATAGTAGCTAAATTACCAAGACTCTTTCAGTTTTTGTGCAGTTTATTTTGTTGTAGATTTAACCTTAAACGGATATAAATCAACATTAAATGAAACGGTGATGCTGAAGATCTGAAAACAGGACTACAAAAATAAACTATAGTCTTCTCATTACAAAACTATTCAGACTCTTAGTTCAATGCTTTAGAGCAGCCTGATTGGAATGGTTTCATGTCATCTTAGGCAGGTTTCTACAAGCTTTGCACACCTGGATTTTAGAAGATTATCACATTGTTCTTGGCGGATCCCTCCAAACTCCATCAGATTGGATGGAAACTGCCCTTTTCAGGTCTCTTCATAGACATTCTATGGCATTTAAGTCTTGGGTTTCCTGAAACCCTCAAGGACTCCTAGAGATTTGTCCGGAGGCCATTCCAGCATTAGTTTCAGTTTTCTTTAAGGACCTTTTTGTCTTTGGCTGCATTCACCCTTACTTGAACTCTTGTCCCCTGCTGATGATGGCTGCCACCACCATGCTTCAGGTATGGCATTAACCAGGTAATAAGCAGTGCCTGTTCATCAGACACAGTGCTTGGACTTCTGTCTAAAGAGATCTGTTTTCTGTCTTATTACCTGGTCATTTTCCTCATAGTCCTCTAAATGTTGCATGACAAACTCAAAACAGATGGTGGTTTCTGTGTAGTCACTCTACCTTTAAGGACTGGTTGATGGAGTGTTACTGAGGTGGTCTTCATTTCAGCTTGTTCTCTCTTCTGAAGCAGTTTTTGAGCTTTAAAAACATTTAATCTCTTTAGTCCTTTGGCCTATAGGTCTGTAGAGTCTCCAGTCAAATTTCAGACACATCAGTGAAATCTAAAGCAAAAAGGATGAATCTTGTTGGACTACTAATTGTTTAAATGATAAGTGCTGAAATGAGAATGGCTTACAATCACAGCATCTTGACGGAAACTCTGCTGACCTTGTAACCTTAACAGGAAATGCAAACACAGCACTATGAGTCATATCTGGAGTCTACAAAGGAAATACTGCTGGTAAGGTAGGTCAAACATCAGTCAAACTGAGCGTGTGAACTTGTAAATGTGTGAGAGCAAAACAGAAACTATATGAGAAGTTAAATATGTCCCCCGCTTAGGTGATTTTAGAAAACCTTTATAATGTGACTTTCAGCATGTTATTTCCCTGTAGCATAAATAGCAAAGTATAGTACTCCATAAGTTATAATTCAAAGTCACACAGATGTGTCACATAAATAAAGAAGAAAGACACATGAAATTGTTTTTGATGGAATTTTGTTGAATTAAAAGAGTTGTTATCATAATTAACTAACCATTCATCATTGCTCCATCATGTTTGTGGCCTTCCTAAGAAAATGTTGCTTTATATTTATTTAACAAATAACATGATTCATGGCTTGAAATTAAATACATAAAGCACAGAGTGGGTTGCACACAGTGTACAGCAAATAGTCACAATAGCACGCACCATAAATATATCACCATCATTAGGAGGGTCACAAACATGAAGAGGTCACAATAAAGTAATGATTAGTTCATGATGATCGCAAGTACTGGAGTTCACCAGAATATCACTGTGACTGTGAAGACTACATCATCATTATTATTAACTCAGGAGTCCTGATCATTCAAATACCTTAGCTGTAGCATCAGTTAATGTATTGTTCTTACAATGACACATGCATGAGATACTATTAATACTCATGAGGTCCTGACAGTTCATGTGCTATTACATGGCTGAATTCATGGTTTTTTATACATGATACCATGCATGAATTCATGATAATTCCTGCACCCTCATCATAAAGTGTTACCGTTGTTTGCTTTTTCAGCCCTAAGCTCAGTATTCAGCTCACAATTCTCAATGCCTCCATCTCTCCATCAACAGTAGTTCTCCAGTCTGTAATTTCCTCTCTTTTGCCTTTACACCTTGTCGCTCAATTACATTTATTCATGCATGTCTTATATAGTATGAATATTCTTATTAGATGCTGTTGTTGAGACTCATTTCTTTATGGAGCAATGAATTTATATTCATGACCATGGATGCATATTCGAAGATGTGTAATGATGGAGAAGTCATGTCCTACCACAGGAGGCTATAGAGGGAATAATATTTGTTATGTTTGCATCAGGTGGAATAAGCCTGTGTTGCATGCACAGATTGACACCTTGACTCAGATGAAAAAAAAAAGAGAGAAATATATTGGATCTGTGTGTGACTCACGGTGGTTTTTGATCATCTAGTCTCACATGTGACGCAAGTCTAATGTAGGAGGGTTGTTGTTGTTCAGTGATGAATATTGGATGTAGAAGGTGAAGCGGTTGAGGAAGAACAAAACCTGTTGCGCTATTTTAGGATCCAAAAGTAATTGTGTATACTGCATTGAATTGATATCCAATCATATATGATTGATGGTCTAGTTCGTGACAGGTGGGAAATAAATCAGGAAATACTAGTTGCATCTAGAATATTACATTTAACCAAATGCTAATATACCAACACCGACTGTTTGAGGGCAACATCAAGAGCTTTTTATAGCTCACTTGTGATCTCACGTTTTGTCATTCGGTATGCAACACAATTCCGTCATTACAACACAACATTCATTATTATTTATTATTTTTCACCATAGTAAAAAATACCAATAAATAAAAGGGGTCATTTGAGGAGATACCACCAACCGAGAGAGTACAAATGGGGAAATAACACAGCAGTTGTTCTAATTTTGCAGAAATGAGGGGCAGCTAGATGATGGTGGTAGAGCCAGAGTACAAAGCAGAAGCAGTTGTTAACATGAGGAACAGAGGAGGATGAAGTCATCTTCAAGGAAATGACGAGTGAACATTTTTAATCAGAAAGTAATACTTTTAATGTGGCTGTGTTTGAATGACACTAGTTGAAAATGCCCTGTTTCATATGAACTCTATATAAATAAAATTAATGTGTTTCCAATATTTTAAGTAACTGTTTTGAGTGCTTTAAAAGAGCATGCCAGTTATTTTATTGCACTTCAATAAAGTTGTTGTACTCTTGAGAGATGAATGGTCACAAAAGTAGTTTTTAGTTCCCAAGTTGTGTCAAGCATCATAAAACAAGGTCTTTCACAGGCTGAGTAGTATCTGAAGTATCCATTTGGGTGGCTGAAAGACCCTCTACTTTGGTGCTGTGGAAATCATTCTAACGTTGAATCCACTAACTGGTATGGGAGCTCTGCTTGGGGACCTAAAGCCCTACAGAGAGGTTTGCTCAGAAAAAGCGTAACATCCAATCTGCCAAGTCCTGTTTTCTAGAAATAACATTTACACACAACTAACAATAGCAAATAAGTCTAGGAGGAAACACGAAGAGAGCCCAGTCTTCCATTAACATGATGAGTAAATGTTGCTAAATACTAAAATTATGCTGATTTATCTGTAAAATATTAATTGATTGATGTGTATTTATTTGCGTATTTACTCATGTAGCTTGCATTATTGGATTTGTAAGGGTGATATTTAAACACTGGCAGGACTTGGTTACAAAAAGGTCATAGTCTGGTTATATTGAGTAAGTCTACAATGAATTGAATCCCACATCATAACATAACTGCTTATATTTCTCATATTTCTTATATTGCCTTATATAGATTTTTATTTTTTTCCTTATTTCTGAATGCAATGCTTGCTACATTGAATTTCTATATTACTTGTACGTGTGACAAATATACTTTGGAAACCTTGAAATCCCCATGATTAGCAATATAAATTTGGTTCAATTTTAATAATAGAAGTCCTCCCTTGTAGTCTACATGATGGCCTGCTTCGTCAGATCACATATATACCATAACATTTTGACAGCAGTGATGTTATTCTGACAATAGTTTTTTCATGCAGCAGAGAATGCACTGCATTATTGTGAATTTTCTTGGCTGCAAAAGAGGCAGTGTCACTTTTTGTCAGCCATCTTGACATCCATCATGTGACAGTCAAGCCAAACTGGGCCCACATACAGTGCAGTAATGCTAAACATCTGCTCGCATTCCGCAGTTGTCTCCTCGTGCTTTATTCCAGAAGCAGAGGGAGGTGACGCTTGCCAGAGCAGTACTGCTACAACATCTGGAACAATGTCAGTTTCCACTATCTGCTAGTCCCCTGGAATTCTAAGATTCCTTAGCGTGCCTCTTTAAACCTAATTACAGTTAACGCCATAATGTGTTCAAAATCTCCAAATTGTGAAGGAGTTATGGACACAATGCTTTGGACTTCTGCCAGAGGTCTTTCTGCTGCTGGACAGTCTGGGGAACATTGTCTTTGAGGTAGATGCCTCTGTTGTGACACAGGCCAGAGGGTGTGGAATACAAGTATACAAGGATAGAGCAAATTACCGTCTACATCTATTTCTTTTCTGTCTTTAGAGTTTGGGAATAATATATCATAATTTCAGAAAACCTATCTGTATTATCAAACTGAGAAATAGACAGGAAGAACAAAAAGCAGGCAGATGGAGAGACAGAAGGATAAATCAAGACACATGCAACAAGTCAAGTTAGCTGGACAGACAAGCAGATGGAAGAAAGGAAGACTGGCAAAAACTATACAGTATAGAACAGAGCTGTAAGGCAGTAAAAACACAATGTTCTTCTTGGGTTGAGAAAACTGAGGGGAAAACAGCTCTTCACTTCCTGAAGAATAGATTGTCATTATGACTACCAGCTGCCGCACAGCGACACCATGGTGACAGGTCTGAGATTGGAAATATGATTGGCTAATCCTGCAGGATGAGACGAAATACTGCGCCTTTCTGAAGACCAAGGTAAACTTTGTTGAGGACGGGGAGTTAATTGAAGTGTCACTCAGTCCCCGATTTGAATGACGTGTCAGACAAATGAGAATCGCTGTTCCCTCCCCCCCCACTTCCCTGCTCTGCATAAATCGCTGTTTAGAGGTCACTGACTCTGAAAACAGCATCCGGTCAGTTAGTTCACACCAATATCTTAGTCACTCTTGGGCATAAAACGGTTGCTCGGCTTTATCTGCTGCTGGTGGGCTTGACTGACATGCATATTAGCTCCTTTCTCCCAAGGCTCTGAAAACACATCATATTTTCCACATTTTTCATTTTCTCTATTCAGATTGCAGCCACATTGAGGCGTCTTTGTTGCATACTAATTGCGCCATGCTCACCTCTGAGAACAAGTGAGACATCGATGCAAGGAACCAACTATTTTTCACTGTCTCTGTCGCAATAAAAAGTGTCATCCTAGACAGGCTGCCGAATAGCTAAGATCCAGCATCATCCGTGGAGAACCAGTGTAGATCAAAACAGGGACAAAATGTGATTGTTTAGGGACAAAATGTCTACAATGCAATATAAACACAAGCTTTTCCTCATCTGCAAACCCTGCAAATCCACCTTTTGTTGCTCACCTCTGGTGATATCCCACATCCCAACTGTTGTTGCTCCCTTTTCCCCGTTCTAATTCCACAGGAATCGTCTTTGCTTTTGTTTCTCAATTAAAAGACAAAAGCAAGCCTCTTGCTTTCTCCTCTGAAGGATATCAGACGATCCTGTTGGCGCATCTCTCAACCTTCACGCTCTCGTTGTTTTGCTGTGAGATATATTATTTCTTGCCAAAGAAAAAAGATAATCACAAATAACGAAATGCCACAGTGACATGTAAAAACAGTACAACTCTGAAGAGAGCGGTTTGCGAGTAAATGTCTCTCTAGCTTGTATATGTACATATGTAGGTACAGAGACTGGAATTTAAAATAACTGTTACACACCAATTTTGAATTTAATCTTATTTTGTGTTACTGATAAAAAAAAGATTCGCACACTGGCTTGTTCATTCACCACATCTCATATCTCTATCTACAGGCCTTTTCATTATGAGTGTGAAAAACATTTCCAAGGAAAATTGAAATGCAAAAAAGCAATGAAGAGCTTCAGTAACCATGTTTTGTTGCGTGTGTCTGTGATGAAATATCCTGTGAGCAGACCTTGTATTTGGGATGAAATGAGTAAGATGGGTATGTGTGTTTGTGGTTTAGGATGGTATGAGTAACAGGATGGTGTGTTTTGGAGCCAGAGGACACATGAGTCGCACTGGAGGATGGAGGTAATGGCAGCTGCTGTGGCACAAAGACGGACTTACATAAAAGGGAGTTAAACGCAGAGAAACCGACATTTTTCTGCCACAGATGTGTTTCCTCACAACAACATACTTTTGCATTTCTTTTGTTAGATTTGATTCATGTAAACATCTTGCACCACATAGTGCTCAGAATACCATCGTGGCTTAGAATTCAATTCAATTCAAGTCAATTTATTTATATAACACCAAATTACAACTAAAGTCATCTCAGGGCACTTTTATGTAAGATCTCACACCATACAGATTATAACATTACAAACATACAATATATAGAGTTATATAGAAAACCCAACAAATCCCATTTAAGCAGCATCCACTGAAAAGGAAAAACCTTTTTAATCGAGAAAAACCTCCAGCAGAACCAGCCTCAGGGTGGGCGGCCATCTGCCTCAACCTGTTGGGTGAGTGGGAAGTAGAGACAGAAACAAAAGAGTATCAACAAGCAGCAGACAAAAGGGCCAGGGATACCTGCAAAACAGGTTCAAAGAGAAGGAAACAGAGAGGAGGAAGCACAACTACGGGAGGAAGAGGACACAAAGTTAATCAAATGCAATGGTGGCATTTAAATGGATATAATTCTGTCATCCAGGTGACGTCATGTGGACGCTGAATCATGGCAACTGGATTTTTTTTGTGAGGTCAAAACATGTCACTACTCATCCAAGTAGCTTCTTCAGTCTGGCCCAGGGGAGGCAGAAAACGCTTTTCTTTCCTTACATGGCCGTTGTGTCCCAGGAGCTTGAAAGGATTTCTGGAAAGTACCACATACCTGTCCACTTCTGACTCACATAGACACCAAGGCAGAGACAGGTCCACCTAAAAACCCAGGCACCAAAACACAGGGAGGATCAATACAGTTTAAGTGGTCCAATGAACTCTGAGCTCTACACTGGAGTAACACAGCACAGACAGGAGGAGCAACCTCAGGACCAGATCCAGATGTGTAACTTCATTTAAAGGATAAAGGACACTGGACACAGAACATAGGTGGTATGACAAGAGTATGAGGGACGCTATACATGTGCATGTGGAAAACTCCTCCTTTAACAGAGGTGGAGGCCTCAGACACAATCTGTCTCTGATTTATCCTGCTTCCTTTCATCCCTCACCCGGATAATAAAGACCATTTTACACATTCACCTGGAAGGCCACAGTTAATGACCTACTTTAATAGGGGTAGAAAGCATTGCAAGAGGTCTGACTACTGTCACACCCCTTCCACTGTCTACCTAACTAGCCTATTCAGGTCAGGTGTAAAGCGAAACCAACCTGGAGGATATTTGAGGTCTCCTTCCAACCTTCCTCAGACGGAAGCTGAAGCAGGAGAAGAACTGAGATGAGTAGTGAAACAACAAAGTCCAACTACCAAAAACCAGAAAACACTAAATTAAACAGTTTAGCCAATCATGTGTGAGCATTTTAGTTACAGATTATGCTGAACTTTATGGCTGCAACTCACTACAATTTCTCTCAGAGGCGCTAAAACCCATTATGAGGATTGTAATGTAGGTTTGTCAGCACACGTAATATTAACAACTTTTTAGTTCCATATATTGACCTCATATGAACAGCTTTGAAAAACTTTTCTTCATTAATTACTTTTAACGAAATTCAATGTTCAAAGTTTTATTCACAAGCAAATTCAGTAAGTAAGTTTTTCCCACCCTCTTCTCGCTCCCTCACATGTGTTGTAGGGAGCCTTCAGGTAAATCAATCACACATCTAAATTGCCTAGGCAACAGATGGAGGCAAAGTTACTGGGTGAAGGTGGATGGTTAAATAACACAGTGGGTTGAGTGAAAACGTATTTACCTGTCTAATTTTAGCTGCAACCTCTAATCACCCTTATGGAAGCAGAAACAACCTCACTGTGCATTTGTGTTGACCCATAAAGGTACAGCTAAAAATGGTAAAAGCATCCTTAAGAACAAATGTGAATACTGTGCAAAGGCAAACTCGGACCACTGCTCTGTCACAGATGTCTGGTGGCTGGGAGCGAGGTTAAGTTGTCAGAGCAGCACCAGAATCTGTAAATATAAATATTAATGTACTGTACAGACGCTGCATTATTATGCTAAAACCACTCTGTCCTTCTCGCTGAGGCAGATTAACAACCAAAATGCACTGATGTACAGTTCGCTGCCAATTTATTCCATCAACTTTTCATTTAAAAAGTATTTTTAGAGGAACAAGGAACAGAAGAGACATGGAGGAACTAAATTGTGGATTATGTGTGAGTGTTTTAGAAGATATTATCATTTCTTTATGTTCTGCCCTGTTGCACAACGTCTCCTTTCGTTGCTAGCATCACCTGACACATGGTGTGTATGTGTGTGTTTGTGCGTATTGTGAGAGAGAGAAAGAGAGGGTGAGGGTCTGACAAAGGAATGTCTGGGTGAAATGAATGGAGGCTAAATCTGCCCATCAATAAGCAGCTTGGGCCTGTGCCATGAGGCCTGCATGCCTCCCTGCAGATGCAGCTCCACAAAAAAGATACATCTGGATCTCAAATTGTGACCGAGTGCGCGAGTGTGCGTGCATGCACATGCAACTTGGCGCTCCTTCCAACAAGGATTAAACTCTCAGACATAGACTCATCTAATCACTGGTGGCCCAAATGGAGAGAGAAAATCAAATCCGCTTCCAACAAAGTGTGATCACAAACACACACAGAAGCGAATGTGCACTGCAGAGCTTGGCTGGATGAAGAGCTTCACCTCTCCCAGTCTAGAAGCTCGAGTTATTTAAAATGCTAGTTCATCCAAATTATGTTTTCTCACTTACCTCTTAACAGTGGTGGAAGTAGTATTTAGAACATTTAAGTAAACATACCAATGTTGAATGCTCAAAACTCAAAAGTACATCTTGCATTCAACATCCTACTTAAGTAAAACTGCTGTTATTTACAAATAAAAATAAGTAAGTTTTGCTCAGAGAAATCAGCAGCATTTAATTCATAAAACACCATGGTGACTGTAAAGCATGTGGGTGAAAATATTATTTGCAGTTGCATGGCAGCCATTGGCACAAGAAACGCTGCACAGAGAGTGGTAGGAATGGATCTCACCATATATCAGCAGTGAAGTGAAACTGAAAATAAGCTGATTTCTGCAACTTTTCATGATTGTGGCCAAATAGTCCAATTTATTTTTCATCTTTTTACAGCACTTGTAGTCAAAACAGGTCCAGCTTATATAGATGTGTAAACTTCAGAAGCCGACTTCTATTTCTTTAGGCCCTAGACAAGCTTTTCCTCTCTTGAGTCTTCTATGCAGACTCAGTTAGTGCAACAGTTACAGTTTCCTGTAGGTTCTTTGTAACCACTAGTCCTGACTTGACTTCAACGGTTCACCTTTACTGCCATTACTTAGTGACATTTCAGTGGAAATTTCAAGCAGGATGCCTTTGATATCTTTTTATAGTATTTCCTGCTTTGTAGGCATCAATTAGCTTCATTTTCAGATCCTCGGTCTGTTGCTTAGATGTTGAGTGTTACTAAAAGGTTTGAAGAGTCAAACTTCAATTG
This sequence comes from Anabas testudineus, assembly GCF_900324465.2. Classification (NCBI taxonomy): domain Eukaryota; kingdom Metazoa; phylum Chordata; class Actinopteri; order Anabantiformes; family Anabantidae; genus Anabas; species Anabas testudineus. The sequence goes on along the minus strand of NC_046621.1, from coordinate 7,347,647 downwards.
GCTGTGAGCTGTCATCAGCTAACAAGTCCAAGTCAGTAAGACAGTTCCTGCCTTACAAGTACTAACAAGTACAGTGCTCTGACTCTACAAGTAGCATGCCAGAATTACTGTTAATTTATTATGTCTTGTAATTGTAATTTTGTGAGTCTTTATTTTAATTATAATTTTGATTTATATATATATATATATATATATATATATATATATATATATATATATATATATATATATATATATATATATATATATATATATATATATACAATGGCACCTCACAACTGTACTTGTAACTGTAACTGTACAATTTTGCAAATAGTTGTAAAGAGAAATTTGTTTGTTGAGATCAGGTAGTGTGATTGATCTTGGAGGATCCTGGTCTTTTAAGATTGGATTTACCATTTTGTTACACAACATTAAATTGTCCCTGCAGAACCAATATCTCAGTTACTTGAAAGAGACCAAAGATCACCCTGCAAACAGTTTTCATATTTCTATAGCAGAGAGTATACAGATATCTGGAGCAAATGAAACGGAAACTATCTCCATGGCAGATCTGGAAAATGAAAAAAGTGGGAAAAATAAGGTTTGAGTTTAACTATTTTGGTACAAAATAAACACTTCAATTCATGGGAAAAAAAAACTGTGTTAAACGTGATGTTACCTGACAGGATGAGATAGAAGATAGTGAGGTGGAATTGAAATGAAAGATGCAACAGGGGGGTCTGGCTGTTGAATAGATTAATATACAGAATACCCATAATATGCAAACAAACAAATGGCCAAAAAAGACAAATGTTTATTGTTAGATGCTTTGGCAAAACTGCTCATCTATCATTCATGTCAATAGAGCGCAGTGAATAGAAGTGAAATTAAGACACAGGAGATGGAGCAGATTTGGCTTTGATTGAATTTTGCACAGACAGTGGCCAGATACACCTGGGTTCCTCTGCTCATCAGAATCTAGATATTACCCCTGAATATAAAACACCAGACACCTGACAAGCTGGGTCTGATGTTTGACAGATAAGGTGGAGTTCCTTCAGATGCAGGTAATTTATATATATATACATAGTGGCCTCCCAAACGACCATATGGCAAGGAGAGACGAGTATGAAGCCAAACTCAAAACATATAGCAAATAAATCTAGGATTCATTCAAAACATTTTTGAAAATTAAAATGCAAAATTAGTGCGTTTTATATCTTGTGGGGCTTAAACAGAACTGCTAATGCTCATAATGTGGTCTTCAGGAAGAATGTGTGTCCATCAACAGCAGAAAATGAATGTTAACAAATTCAGACACCCTCCCACACTGATCAGGTTTTGCTTATTTAAATCAGATGTGATCACGTTGCAGGTGAAAAGCCACACAGTTCTCTGGAGCTACTCAGAGCTGTCACTGTTGATGTTCGCCAATTAGTTCACAGAACAACTGGATCATTAAGATGTTGTTTTCCCTTCTGTTGCACTGTTGTTGACATCATCTCATCCTAATTTCATTTTAGTCAACAACAACTTCAGACTTTACACATTTTCCATGCACAGACCTGCTGTTCAATGGCAACAGAATTTTGGCATTCAAGCAATTGTCACTGCACAAACTTTATTAAACAGGAAGAGCCAAAACATTAACAACATCTAAAAACATCTAAATCTATAGCTTTTGAGTGCTGAACCACAGAAATCAGCATAGTAGCTCAAGAATGGTTACGTTCTACAATGCAAAGGTGAGACTTCTGTGTGAAGCGTGGTGTTTTCTCATGGGATTGAACATTAAATTAGCTGTTTTTAGTTTTAAGACTTACTTCCCAACATGTCCGACAATCACACTTCATTATATCTCTGTATAACTTCTGACTTCTGTTTGTTTTCTGCTGGAAAATTATCTCTATCTTTGCTGTGACATTCAGCATGGCCAGTCGCCGGATCAATAACTTCATAATGATGCCCTGTGAGGATTTTGATAGAACTGGGGAGGCTTAGACGTTTGCAGACCTCTAGACTGCATCCATAATCCAGATTCAGACACTGCAACATTACAACCATTCCCACAGTTTTCTCAGATAAAAACTTCAACCTATATACCTGCTGCAACCCGCCTGTCATTTCAACCCAGTTACATCAGCAGCTCTATGTGTAAAACCTGAAAGAGAGTCATATGCCATTTGGTCATGCAAAATTAATCATTGTAACCTTTTTAAATGGATTGTGCAGGGGATTGTTTCTGTGTGTGCACTGTATATAACACTATGTGTGTGAGTACAAAGCATATATGCTGTGAGGGAGGGTGTGGATTATAGCTCTGCTACCTCAGTCTAATGAGAAGAAGACTTAATCCACTCCTACCAGCTACTAATTCCTAACCTGCCTCACTCACACTAACACTCACTTGTAAACTAGCAGTGGGTAACAGTGTGTAGAAATCAGCATGGCAAGTTAACAAAGAGCATTATCACAGAAATTGTATTGGGAAAGAATCAGTACACTGTGACATGAATGCATGTGCACCTCTTTGATTGGCCTAGTTTACTGCATACACTGTACATAAAACATGGTGTAATCATATAAGTAGTCGCCTCACAGCAAAAAAGGATCTGAGTTCCAATCCACCGGTTGACCAGGTGGCTTTCCTTGTGAAATTTGCATGTTCTCCCTGTGGGTTTTCTCCAGGTACTCCAGCTTCCCCCCACAGTCCAAAGATGTGCAATTAGGTTAATTGGTGACTCTGTGAATGTGAGTGTGGATGGTTGTCCAAGGTGTACTCTGCCTTTCAGCCAGTGATGGCTGGGATTGGCTCCTGCTACAGTGGGATCCTGGAGAGGAATGGTGGTTAAGATAATGGATCGATGGATGAATACTCTTTAACATTCAGGATATCGGTGGAGGAATTAAGTGAACCCCTGGACTGAATAACTGGATAAACATCTTTTGGCAACAAACCTCTCAAACAAAAGCTTCATAATCAGACCTGCAAAATATCCAGGAGGATTTTTGAACTATTCTTCTATACAGAACTGCTTCACCTCAGATTTATTCTCTGTCTAGTGTGAACTGCTCTCTTGACGTTATTCAACAGCTTGTCTGGTGGGTGAAGGTCTGGGCTACGAGGGGTCACTCTGTAGTAGATTTAAATTTGTGTTTAGGGTCATTGTCCCTCTTCATCACCCAGATTCTGAGCATCAGCTGGTGGATCCACTCTGACGTTACCCTGTATCATACTTCGATAATCATTTTCCACTTGATGGTGGCAAGGTATCCAGACCTAGAGGCAACAAAGCAACCTCAAACCACGATGTTCCCGCTGCAGTGCAGTGTTTTTCCTGAGTCTCATCAATGCTCTTTGGCAAACTTCAGCAGTTTTTGTTGGACAGCAGCAGTTTTCACTGTGTAAACCTACATTTTCCAAGCAGTAAGTAACATGAGCACACTACAGTGGATGGAGACAGCTAATAAAGCCTGTTCAAAACCTTCAATGCTATTTCAACGAATATTTCAAGAACTGAAACATTACACATCTTTAACACAGTAACTTAAGTAAAGTTTAATCATATTCAACAAAAAGTCTGAATATAAATTACATGCTCTAGATGCAGAGTTCAGTACAATACTAAAAACACAGACCATCATGTAAACGTGACATCCACACCCTCTTCACAGCCTTTACGCACACAAACAGGAGAGCTTGTGTAGGATCTGCCTGCCCATGTAAGAACCCTATACAAGCTATCATGTTGTTCAGCCAAAAGGACATGGTCTTTGAAAAGCCCCACTCACAGACACACCATTTTATTTGTCCTTATAATTTCGGCTTACTGAAGCTGACAAGTGTGATGTCCTTTTACACACCGGCTGAGGGGGGAGAAACTGCTGACATGGACACTTGTCCCATGAATTTCGTGCCAGCAGAGAGAATCTGCTGACGCCGCCAACTGTCCAGGAAGAAATCTCAACAAAGAAGTGAAATTAAATGCCGACAACTTCTTCTGTGCTTCCTGGAGCTACACCTCGACTTTAATATTTCATACCTTCTATATCTTCTTATTGATGACTCTGACCTTAGCAGAAAAAAGTTCAAGTAATCAAGGAAAAAGGCAACATAACAAAGTGTTCCTTCATGGTCTGTCGTTTTTTTTGCCACTGGACCCCTCATTTTCCTAAAGAGCCCTCTAATTATCCTGCATTTAAACAGAGCAAATGTAATTATTTAGAAATCCATGCAGAGGCTTTAATTGAGAAAAGCAGTCAGACATTCTGCATGCATTAATTAACACAAATTAGTTGTTAGACACTTCAGTGTTTATGAATGATCTTCTTCTCTTTTGTTTTCATTTAACGATATTTGCAAAAAAAACCTGGGCCACTGACAATAAATTATATTGTTGGAAAGACATCTTTAATTGTCTATTGTTGAGACTACTAATTGTGACTCTAAATATATGTTCTTAAGTAATATCAGCTATTCTTTTGCCTGGCTGAACTATACTGTATTTGTCTTTGCAGTAGCCTTATAACAGCATGTCTGAGAATTCTGTATATTTATAGCAAACTATAAGTTCAGAGACAGCATTAGAGGTAAGAAAAAAGCCTTTTCAAGAACTGGGTGAAACAACAAAGTCATGTGGGGGAACTAGCCACACAAAATATGGGTCACTATGTTGCCTAGAGACTTGGATTTGACTCCAGAGATTTTACCTAAAGGGAAATGAAATAGACAAATATGGGACTGGTCGTCCTGCCTACATTTCCAGGCTCGATTGAAAGTCTGGAGTTTCTTTGGCATAAAATTCAAATAGTATATAAAGATTTATGAAATGTAATAGAGATTTTTCAGAATCCTCATTTGCATGATACCACAGCCCAGTGTTTGTTGTGCTTCTCTGCCTCAGGATGCTGCATGCTTTTCATTTATTTCTTGTGATTGTATGACAGCCTTGGTGGAGAGATGAAGTGTGACCTTGGAGAGACTGTGGCACCTTGTATCGTTGTGGGTGCATCAGAGGTATCTTCTTTATGAACTGTATCCCCTCATATGCTGGTGCAATGTTATAAATTCATGGTTTTTAACAGATAAAATTCAATGTTATTACTACAGTGCTTTATGTAGTGTTTACTCAGAGCTTACAAGGCTGTAACCAAGTAGAAATGGAGGAAAGAACTCATCTCAGATCTCACCAAGACGAATTCCTCAGTGGCTTGTTGGGAGCTTGGACAAGGACAGTAAACCCGTCTGTCATCTGGTTCAAAAAGCATGATGTACATATAGTATATCACTCTGTAGACGTACAGTATATCTGCTTTGACTTTTTACAGACCCCCATGATGTTAAGATGTTGGTAAAGACATGTTTTAATAAGAAGTATATAAAGTCAAGTCAAAAGACAAATTTTAAAAGGCAAATCTCATTTCAAGCTGACACACTGCATAATACAACAACACTAATGTGACATGCCCTTGTCGTTGCACCTATAAAGGTGAGTGTGAACTAGATACCAAGCAAACCTCATGAAAGACACCACAAAGGAGGAATAGCACAGCTCAGATCCTGTGGGACTTACCAGAGGATCCTGTGGGACTTAAGATGAATGACTAGTGGCCACACAACTGGCCAGAACAGTAATGGACAAGGCAGAAAATACAGCAGTGGAAATGCATGTAGTGTTCCCAAGTGGCAGCAACATCGAGAAGAATGACTATGAGAAGCTGAAGGAATGAGGCTGAGAGGTTGAAACTAAGAGGATGTGGGAAGTCTCAGATTTAAGGAACAACTTTCAGAATATCTGCTGAGAGAAGCACAGATGAAGAAACAGGCTACACACTGAAATAACATCTCAGGAGTCGTGTACACACACACACACACACACATATATATATATATAGTATAATTAACAGCATAAATATAATGGTTGTAGTATATTATACTGAGAGATCAATGCAGAGGAGGGTGATTTGTTTTTCACTACATGTTCATTAAGTGAACAGCAGGAGACAGGTCAACATTTTCAAGTGTTTTCCCAAAGTCAAGTACATCCATTAGCTACCTGGGCTTCAGTTGCCAAAAGCATTTTAGTCAAATTTTATCCTCCGTGTCATTAGTCAGTGCAGATGCTTGGATGTTTTTGGGAAAGTCAGTCCTTTATGTGCATGCTTAGATCTCTGGAAGACAGAGACAGAATAGATAGAGAGTAATTTGAAGAGAACTGGCCACGAGAGGAAGAGTGAGAAGCATAAATGATCATTTCAAATAATTGGGGTGTGATTGTTAACTATGCATGTCGGTGTCTTGTTTGTCTTTTTTCCTGCACTCTTCCTATATTAGTCAAGATGCTTTTAAGGGGGGCTGACAGAAAAATGGATTAAATGAGGATTGCTGACGGAATACATATCAAATCTGCGGCCATGCAATTGTGGGCTGCAGCATTTGCGAGGCTTATGGCTTCTGCTGAGGCTGTGGATCCATCAAGTCTTGCCTGCTCTCCTCTTCTCTTTGCTATTCAGATGTGGAGGAAGAGAGAAGGAGAAAAGTGAGAGGGAAAAAGGAAAGAGCTCTTGATCACCTGCTTTGTCTGAAGTGAGTCACCTTGCAAATATATGAATAGCAAATGCAGGAAAAGTAATCTGGTGGCGCACTGGTACATCCTCCTATTTGCATACCTGCCAGCCCCTGTAGTTAGCTCCTGCATTTCAGGACTTGGAACCTCAAATACGCAACAATATGCATATATTTTCTTTCTCTATTCTATAACTGTGTCTTGTTCTTTTTCTATCTCGCCTTTCTTTGTCTCCTCCTCGATCCTGTCCATCTTTTCCAATCCTCTATTTGCCCCCCTCATGCCCACCCCCTTCCAAACCCCCACCTCACTCATCCTTTTCCCTCTGTCTCCCTCAGACATCAGGGTGTATTTCCCCCCCGGCAGGATGCATGACAGGGGAGCAGGTGGAACAGAGAGCAAATGACAAATCTCTCTCTCAGTCCGTCTCTGCATCTCTGTCTTTCCATCTCTCCCTCTGTCCTGCCAGAGGCCCTCCTCAGCTTTGCTTCCTCCCTCCTTCGAGCACCTTCCCATCCTATCTGACCACATTGATATTCAAATCTGCCCATGCTGCATTCCACCTTCTCTCACCATGAAGGTCTTTCCAAACCACCAAGGGAGAAAGAAGGTGGGCTAATGTCACCACCCTGCTTCTTTCTCCATAGCTAGACAAATAAAATGACAGAGCATATGCTGCTGTGGGTGGTGCCCTGCTGGACTTAGATCAGGCCACAGTCTGTGATAAAAAAGGTGAAGATGGCTGCTTGAAGATTGTGGGGCTTAAGTGGAAGAAAAATGTGTACACTCTGAGGGCGAATGAATGTTTTCTGTCCCGTACTACATATGATGTGTTCATGTGTCTGTATGAAGCTGAATGGGCAGGACACAGTCACCACAAAGAGACGTGAAGAAAGCAAAAAAAAAAAACCAGCTTATCTGTCTGTTGTTTTTTGAAATTATCAACATGGTCCCACATGAAATGAGAGTGGAGACAACGTCTCACATCTGGCCATGAGGTGTCATTATTTTTGCCTTCATGTCTCTGATGAATCTGCCCCAGCTCCTCAGAAAGGAGCTGGGCTTTATTTAATGGGCTCTTTCAGCCGTGGTTTGCTAGGCAGAAGCCTCTTACAAACCCATTTAAAGGAGGGTCTATGGATTTCATGGCTCCCCGGGCGCTCTCTCCTTCTTTCAATAAGGTGAAGTCCAAGGCTTTATCCATCCGTCAATGGGCCAGGGGAACAGTGGATGCAGCAGTTTTTAATCCCAAAGATGCCACTGTCCACTGTATGCTTGGCTGTTTCGTGATAGCAGGCCTCCTTGCACAGCTCTTACCTGGGGACTTTTAAGTTCCTGTAGCAGGGCAGATCTATTGTTACATAGATGGGGATAAAGCGTAGGCACCCTGGACATCGGGTTCAGACAGAAATGTAGAAGGATGGAGTGAGAGACAGACAAAGAAAACAGGCACAGATTCACATGGTTCTTAAGTACAGTAGAAACCATGAAGTACAAATTCAGAGTGATATGATATGAATGCACACATGCAAAAGCTGCACCAACATCAGTTTCCAAGACTGTTTCCTTCTAGTGGATAAACATGAGAGTACAAGTACAGTCAGTCAGTCAAGTACAAGCGTTTAATAGTAACAATTACATTTATGGGTAAATCACCTTTGACGTAAGATCCAGATACAGTGTTTTACATAAAACTACATTTAACAAAACTATCTACAGCATTCATGAGACTGTAGCTTACCTAAGCTTTAAAGCTGATAATAGCATGCTATTGTCACAATGACAATGTTAACATACTGATGTCTAGCAATGCTCACTATATTTACCATCTGACTGGCACCAAATACAAAGTAGAGCTGAAGGGAATGCCATTTGTTTTTAAGGTAGTTGCTTATAACCGAAGTATTTCGACCTGAGGACTGACATTGTATCACCACTGAGATGAAATATTCCAATATCAAATAAATAATACATATAAAATTTTGGCATCCTCTCTTCTTTCTGCTACTCTCTTTTGGCATTTTCTAATGGAAAAATACAAAATACAACATTTAATGGAATTGTACATCTGCGAAATTTCTTTGTAATGTAATGTTAGATCATTTTCAATCCCCTATTCTGTCCGTGTTTACAGCAACAAAGAAAAGGCCTTAGTTTTTTTTAACATTAGAATAAAAGGTGACATTTGCCTCTCCCAATTCATTTGACCATCTTTCTTAGCGTCAGCCACTGGCATACAAATGAGTGGCTTTGTAGGTGGGGGCCGATCAATGTATGATTCAGTTAGTTTGAAGCAAATAAAATGTGGTCAATTTTTGCCCTTTGATAAATCAGGAGAGAGAAACATCCACACCTCTCTCAAAAATAAAAGTATTTTCTATTCTCAGTCTCTTGACTGCGCCCCAGAGAATTGTAGGGCAGTGGTTAATGGCATTATCAGAGGCAATCACTTCACTGAGGTCAGAGAATGAGGACTTGAAAGCAATAAAATTCCCCACGGTGAGAAATTATCCACCAGCACACACACACACACACACACACACACACATGCACACTACACAATGGTATTTCTATTGTGCAAAAACATATGGCGGTGCATTTCATTACACAGAACAGTGTCTCGTATGTTGCATGATGTGCATTTTCAACTGTAGAAAAGTGGGTAGAGCAGATAAAAGACTTGTAAATGCTTGTAATTTTTAGATATAATAAAAGCATGGCTCAAGGCATCTAGACAGCCTGTCTGTTGATATAGACTGAAATGTATCAACAACTATTCAGTGGATTAGCATAACAATTCACAGGATGAAAGCTGATGTGAACACTGAATTTAGTGGCACCAGCAGATTTTCATTTCTCCAGTGCTGTATCTCAAAATCTGCATTTATTGACACAAAATAAAGTTCCAATGTTTCATGGTGAGTTGTGCACTTTGTATTGAAATGTCTAAACAGCTGCTAAGGACTTTGGTACAAACATCCATGACTCCCTTAGGGTTTATTTTACCAATGTATTGCAAAAGATTCAATTCCCATCAAGCTGCACTGTAAGTGTTGTGCAGAGCAGATGTTAGCATGCTAACATGCTAAACTAACACAGTGAACATAGTAGAGATTATACCGGCTAAAACTCTGTCTGTGGTTAATGTCATGGGTGCCAACACTTAAGGAACAATCTGGATGCTTTTGCTCTCAGTGGTGCAAGCTGCCTAACATTAGCTATGATTGCAGTTATTTATTTGATCCCAAATAACAAATATAGAAAATGTACTTGTTGATTGTACTGTAAGAAATAAAAAACATGGCATCCAGACTCACCCATTTGTCTGCATCCAGTCCAAGTGCACAGATCGGGCCTACACACCATCAGTACCATCAGCTCCAGAGAAGCAGTCACAGACATTCAGCCATGAGGGAGACGAGGGATAAGGAGGAGTGGCAGAGCAATCCCTCAGCCCTTTAGAAAGGTGAGACATCCTGTGACAACATCTACAGATTAGAATATCATAGCCAAATGAGGTGTGGAGGGGTTATGCAAATCACCAGGCAGCAGTTTGCTGACTGCATAAAGCCATGCTGCTTCTGGGTTTGGTCCAGTTTCTTACAAACAGTATCTACCATGATGTGTATGTGCATGCATGGCGGTGCATTTTTGGTCATTGATTAAAGGAAAGGAAAATGCATGTTTTGTCTGGTTCACTTTAATCAATCGATAGTTTTTGCTGAAGGCCACTTGAAAAGAATTGCAATGCTATAAAATGTTTTTAGAGATTTAAGGTAAAACAATCTCTAACAATGACGTTCTTTTCCAATTTGCAGTTAATAACTAAAGATGTTCCCCAAATATGATGATTAGAAACATTTTGAGGATTCATATTTTAAGGCAAACAGCAACATTCTTGGTGGTGGAAAAATAAATAAATCTCTCTCAGCCTTGTGTTTTGTTTGCCATCACAAATTGCTGCGTTCCACAAAATGTATAAAGTGCTCTTGCTTAAAAGTACATTTTAGGTTTAGACGGCTGAAAATTGCATTCAAATCACAAAGCATGTATGTTTATTGTTCACTGTTCTATTTACATATGTACTGTGAGCAACATGAGGTACTAAAACTTCAACCAAATCAAGGCTCAGAAACACCTGAATGACTAAAAAGGTATTTTTCTACACCTCAGAAAGACGTTGTGCTTTAAGACAGTGGCAGGGAAACAGGCTATACAGGTCACACGGAAAGACGTATGCAAAACAAACAGACAGATAGCTGCACACCTCTGGGCTGCTTATTGTCTCAGACCTGTTTGATTTATATCTTAAAATTGTTGAAAGACAAAAGTTTTAAGATACAAACAAAACTACATGAAGTCATTTATGACACATTTCTGTTAAGTTAAAGGGCTTATTAAAAAAATAGCAATTGAAGTATTAATAATTCATAATAATTTCTCCATTATGCACATTCTATGACTGCTGCATGATGTGACTGTCGAAAAACCCTCACAGGCAGTGGCCAATGGTTTCATTTCTATTTTATGCACATGGTTGTACTGGCGTTTTGTAATTTAAGTGATCCCTTATAGCTACAATGTAATTTTTGGAGAAGAAGCTATTTTGGGGAGCTGCTGATGAAAGAAATAATAATGTGTATTGCCATTTCTTTCATCAGAATCTCGTAGAAAAATCTATTTCAATTAGGAAGACTTACTATCTGTCTACTGTCTGTCATACTTGATTATGTAAAAGCTACACCAGTTAAAAAGAACTGGCACAAGCAGTTAACATGTGTTTATTGCATGTGAGAATGAGAAGGGGAACTGCTTAAAACAACATCAACAGCAGCAGACAACCAGCAGGGTAGTCAGACTTGTAGTTGAAAGTAGTTGTCCGTGAAACTTACACTATCAGGGAGGCAATCATTTTATCTCCTTGCTTCTCCTCTGTCCTCTCTCCACTAGCACACAGATCAGACCTCATGTAATGTTTGCTGACCCATACAGAACTCCACGTTGTCTCAATTCCAGTCTCCAGGGTGCATTTGATTTCTCACTGGCAGAGAAGGCTGTTCAAAAATTGTGAAGTCAAACTTTTACTTTGCCTCTCGAATAGCAGGTGTTAAATCACGTTTATATGCAGAAAGCCTTCAGAAGTTAGGCGTGGAAGATGCTTGCTTTCAATTAACAGAAAGATATTCCTAGTGAAATGGTGATACATTAAGATTCAAGTATCCAAAAGGTCATTGGTCGCCCTTCTAAATCTGTACAGCACCCCCTCTGCTCCAACTCCCCCACCACTTAGACCATCTGAATCCCTGACAACTAGTCTGTTTTTAGTCGCGCTGGATGGAGGCCTGGCACGGTGCGTGGGGGAGGCCAGACCAGTGGGGATGTCCTGGTGCAGTCTGTCCTACGCTGGACTCCTGGCCATCCCATATTAATCAGATTTGCTGCAGCAGCCATATGTCCAAGCAGCATGATAAACCCCGGCTGCTACCTGGCACCCACAGGATGCACTGTCAACACAGTGTGCGTGTGTGTATTTCACACATCGCTCCTCCAGAGACATTCCTTCAAAGATCTGTTGAGACATCAAAATGTTTTTGGCATAAATATTACAGGTGTGGGGTTTGTGGGTGTCTTAGATTTTCTTCAAGATGCTCTGGCTGAAAAAAACAAAACAAAACTAACAATTGGGCATCACAGGTAACCCTGAAGGAGGAGGAAGTCAATTTTGGACCAAGTGGTCATTTACCACAGTGTCTGGGAAATACATGGGGCTATGTACGTCACTACAACAGGAGTACTGGCACTATGGAAGTGTATTAAAAAAGGCTCATTCCATCTGTCACCTTAAGCTTAACAACACATTATATATATTCCATTTTCTCACATGAATCAGCTCCAAAAGCATCACATTTTAGACACACAGCTTGTATCACACCGCGTTAACAGCATTGTGGAGAGTCTAGCCCTATATTAACACTGGTGACACAGATGGTTGATTGGGCGACACAAAGAGTGACTGAATAGCATTTCCTATCTGAAGCTTTCTATTAAATTTCACAAAATATATGTATCCCGCGAGCAATAATTCATAACCAAACGTCGCAAGAGGCAACACCAACACTTGTCAAACATGATTAACTACGTCTGTATCTTACACAAATTTAATTCCTCTCACTGTCTCTGCCTGTAAATCAGACAACAATCACTGGCGAGCCTGCTCACAAGATTTGTGATAGGTTTTTTTTCGTGTACTTGAATGTCTCAGGAAGAATTATTAGGAATAAACAAAGTATCTGGGATCCAAACAATGTTTTCTGAATCAATAAAAAGTTGCTGTTTTGTTGAAAAAGCTCAACACACAGAACATGCTTTTGTTTGGATGATCAGAGCAGAGAATCGACTGTCTGCACACTCAACAGTTTGTCAATCGCTCAGCTGTGTACATCATGCAGAGTGCAGCAATTGCTACCGTATGAACGAAAATAAACAAAAATACATCAGCGTTGTGACAAATATGTAATGTTAATACATGTGTTTGATAATTCTGCAAGACAATACACATATCCTCGACCCAAGGGCGGCCGACTTTCAATGAGATCGGGCTTTATTGTGAACTTTATGTGATGCATAATTCATACGCCGCACTGTGTAAAAACATTACTGGCATTAGATGTTTTGGTTCTTATCCATCACTCAAAACCATCACGGCAGTGACTGATTGGGTCCAAATTCATTCTGCAGTGTGACGATGGCCAAACGCATACAGTCAGAGTCCTAAAGAACTATCTACAGAGACAACAAGTCTTACAACAGATGGTATGGCCCCCACAGAGCCATGATCCAGCATCGTGGAGTCAGTCTGGGATTACATGATGAGACAGAAGACACTGAGGCAAACTAAATCCACACGAGAACTGTGGCAAGTTCTGCAGGATGCCAAGTACATTGACTGAGCTCAAGCCTATCTGGGAGTATGTTTTAAAGATAGAGAGGATGGTCATAGCAAATACGTGAGGCTTTTTTCTGTTGAGTGAATTTTGTATATATTGAACTGATAATTAACATATATTCGTTATTTTATATTTGAAACTCGCTCAATTTACATCAATTTTATGGTATTATCTGGAAAGATGAGAGAAAATGGTGAGTTTTAACTCAGTAACTGCAATACCTTCAAGTCTTTAGCATATGAAGATAAACCACGAACTCTGAAATCTGTATTTCTATCAAAAATCAAAAATATCTTGAAGTGTAGTAACAGCACAAGAGTACTTGAATCCTGTCGATAACTCAATACAGCATTTATGGCAAAAAGTGCAGCTAACACAATAAATTCTTTTGTTCTTTTGTTAACAAAAGCCATTAAGGTAGATTCGTGTCTCTCATGATATTATCGTCACTCAATCATTCAAGGTAGACTCTTCTCCTCACTACCCGTCCTTCCACGTGTGGCCCCTTTTTTTTTGCTGCTCAACCCCCACTCACCCACCAACCCGCCCACCCTCCCACCCTTTACGCTGACATACATCTGAGCAGGACCCTGCACCTTTTGTCTTGGGCTCCCTCTTTGTTAGCAGCTGGTGGACAGAGCAGCAGCATCATGTCTACCTTTACAGTAACACTGCAGGGACAACACATTTGGTACGCTGCAACACATCAGACGTTACATTTCCCACAATGCAGGAGAGAATGAATGAACGGAGACTGTCATGTGGTTATGTGTCATTTTATTGTTTTGCTTTGCTTTTATTAGATTTAATTTAGTAATAAACCTTTAGGGGAATGTCATCACTTTTATTTAGAATAATGACTGGGAAGGTTTCAATAATTATAATTTAATGTTTTATTATTGGTGTATTTAAATATACATATATATGTGTTTGTATGTATTTAATATTGTGATGTGCAAATCTAAATATATATATATATATAATAATATATAGAGATCAATCAATCTATTTATCTATCTACGTGTATCTGGTTTGAAGTGTGAAGCAGCAGCATCACCACCAAAGTGAACTGCAGATAACCCCATGACGTGGCAGACACAGTATGGAAAGCCTATATAAAATTCAGGGTGCCCGCATGTTTCTGGTGGTGGTCTGAGCCGCTGATAAGGCTTTGCAGGCTATCTGACTTCAGTCTAGATGAAGGATGAGCTTCTCAGACATAGACGTTGTCCATCCTGCTGATGCTCCCTCGTCTCATCGTAAACTCTTGTGCACCCTCTGGTGCTTGCTAGTCTCCCAAACTTCTTTGTGTAGCCTGCTTTGCAGATTGTCTTCCTTGTCTGTGTGGTTGCTCATTATTCAGAGACAGACGGATCTCAGGTCATCTGCAGCTGCAGCAAAGGAGAAGCAGGAAAGATGGCGATCATCCATTAGACCGACCGGGCGCACGCATGAAATACGAGGACAACTTTTGGGAGGATCGCTTGAGGAGAAGATTGTACCAGTGAGTGTTACCTCTTGCACTATATTTCCAGTTTCGCCAAGATTTCGGCTGGGCTTTCAAGGTCTGCGAGAACGTCGGTATGGTAGATCATGGGATATAATTTGGAGAGCGCCTCGTGAATGACCTGGAAAGAGCTGATCCCCCCCTTTTCTCTTTTTAGTCCATGTCCAGTCGACTTGGGAGAGGAAGCCGGGGGCGAGATTTTTTAGTCGGGTAGGCTCTCCGGCTGGCACCCATGCAGCCAAAGTCAAGTGGGTCTTCTCGTTTCCTAGTTAATATCCTAACCAACCCACCGCTTCCTCGCTATGTCGCCTTTCGGTTTGTTGTCAAAGTGACACAAGGAAATGGACGCGGCGGTGTAACGAGGCTCGGCTGCGTGTTTGGAGCAGCACAGGAGCGGAGTGGTTTTGTTATTCTGACATGTCTGGTCAGGGGAATTACTGGACACGGCTGTGCGTCCCCGTCCCCCCCCCCCCCCCCACTCCTTTACTCCGTCTCCGGCCGTGCGTGTTGTTGCGCGTTAGCTTCATGGAGAAGCCATTGCACGGATTGCTCTCCTCTCCCAACCAGCCTCCATTAGCGACACAGAGGAGCTGGCATAGCCGCTGGTCCAGTCCAGTCACACACACACACACACACACACACACACACACACACACCATGAAAGCCATGTCCAGGGTGAGGAGGCTAACTGTGCCACACACGCTCCTCTCCATTTTAAAAAAAAGAAACCTTATCTGGTGGCGATTTTGACTCCACAGGGTTGGAGCCAGATATCTGTGGATGGTGGTGAATACAGTGTAGTTTAGTGTCTGTTTAATTCTAGTGTTTTGTTTTTGTTCTTCTCTGCTACATTGTGTCCTCCCCCCCCCCCCCCTCTGCACTGTTTGGATGCCTGTTTGCTGTCACTGCTCTCAAGTCAGGTATGTCACACTAGTAGGGCTTCACCATAAAATGGAGGAAAGCAGATGAGTCTCCAAGGAGAGAGCCCTGGAGTCAGACAGGCAGGATCCCTCACGCCAGAACAAAGGTTGTGTTCAAAACTGATTGGCCACCACCTCTCTCTCTCCTTCTCCTTCTTCTTCTTCTTCCTCTTCTTCTGCTTGTTTTTCTGCTTTTTCAGCTCGGAAGTTTAGGGCTGCTAGAGGAAGCAGAAGAACTCTGAAAAAAGTGAGGTTAGATCCTTTAGCGGGGCTTTCAAGGTCAACTTCTGCGTTTTTCTGGCTCCATGAACGTGCTGCTTCCATTTGACACAATTAAACACGATTTGGTTGGGAAGTGTGCAGGAGTTTTACTCGGGGAAAGGTTCGCAGCTGCCACTTTTTTTGGGGCAGTATGTGTCTGCGACTGTGATGGCTGAGGGACACATGGATGAGATAGGAATTTCAATGCTGAATAATGCAGTGTTTTGGCCGTGCAGGTAGTTAATGTTCAACAATGTGGTCTCAACACACACACACACACACTCTCTGTCTCTCTCTGTGTGTGTGTGTGTGTGTGACTGAGTGAAGTAATGGCTGTTACTGTTTCTTAAAGGAAGTTCTCAAGATGATTCTTGTTTTATGCTTTGGATGAACTTTTGATTAAATTAGAGCTCGGTGTTGTTATCTCAACACTCCTAGGCTTTAAAAAACACAATTTAGTGTTCTGGTTAATATGTCTCGCTCATAATTTGTTGACTAATTATTTACAGAGGGGCTCTCTTGCTGTTTATTGGGTGTCACATGTGCCTGGTGTTGAGACATTGTGGTTTTTTTTTTTTCATTTGCCGTTTCAAGTGCGTTTTATTACTTGAAAAGTTATTTGCATTAATGGATTTGGTTGTTGGTCATTTATTAACAGGCGTCATGCTGTAATTTCTGTGTCCACTGTCCAGCCTTAGGTAATATTTCACACGTTATATCCTAAAGGTGTCTGTTGACCAGTTTGTCAGGAGAGTGAAGGTGTGTTGTGTTTGCAAGCTGTTGTGTGTTTGTGTGACAGTTGCTCTACGTGTGTGTGTGTGTGTGTGTGTGTGTGTGTGTGTGTGCGTGTGTGAATGTTAGTGTGGCTATGCTACGCTCTGCAGTTCCCCTGGCCACTGTGTGAAATCTTGCTGACAAGG
Organism: Anabas testudineus; assembly: GCF_900324465.2. Classification (NCBI taxonomy): domain Eukaryota; kingdom Metazoa; phylum Chordata; class Actinopteri; order Anabantiformes; family Anabantidae; genus Anabas; species Anabas testudineus. Next base: position 7,330,544 of record NC_046621.1, on the reverse strand, counting down.
AGACTGTGAGCTTGACACACTGTGCTGCGACAATGCTGGGGCTGAGAAGAGCAATCAAAATGGTGGCGATGCTCCTTCTCCCTGGCGTGGCAGGGCAAACAGGTTCTCAAGGAGGAGCTGATAGAGGACAGGAATCTGCTGCAGTCAACACAATTGTCTCACAGACGGCTGCAATGGATCTACTGTAGTGTGCTGGATGGTGGATTTTCTGCAAACGTGTCCAGTGATTTAGCTCTGGATGTGCTTGTGACATTTTTATTTATTTTTTATTTTTTTGAAGAAAGCCTCTACAGTCCACACACCTCATCTCTGACACGTTGCACCTTGGCTTTTTTTTGCTCCCAGGGTTGCTGTTGTAACTTTCACAAGTCTTCAACACATTATTGCATATTCATGCCACACTAGTAGCTAATCTGTGTGTTGTCAGTTTAACTAATCAGTTAAGGTCATGTGGGTTAGGGCTGTTTGTTTTGGCTGTGGCAGTGATGGCATTTCCAGTAGGTTGTGTTATAATAAAATGAGGCTGGATTACCAATAGAGACCACTGATAAGGGGCCCCGCTCTGTTGTAGGCCCCTCAATGTCACCAGGTTCTCTATGTGGTAGTTATATTGTTGTAATTGTGAATGATTCATTACACATTTGTCTGGTAATATGCATTAATGTAGCACAATTAAAAACTGAAAAACACATGGCCTTGAAGTGTCTCCAGCATTTTTACCTTATCTTATCTAATGTCTAAATAGAAGATCTTCGTTTAAATTGTACTAATTTGGCAGGAAGTAACTAATCTTTCAAATTAAAATGCCATCTTTTCTGGTTCCAGTTTCTCCAGTATGAGGATTTGATTTTTCTTTGTCTTAGTAAATTGAATGTTGTTTAATTGTAGACCTGTGTTAGCTTGGGCTCTGGCTAGTTGGGATGGCCATTTATCACTTTTTTGAGATATAAAGATTAATCAGTTAAGAGAAAATGATCATCAGATGAATCATTAGTTGCAGCTTTACTTAAATGATCCTTATGTGTTTTAGTTGATGCACGTTTACATATTCCTTAGACAACTTTGTGTTTTATCACAAACTAACCTGGGGCTGGATTGAACTCCAGCACAGACATATTGTTTGGTGTCTCTCACTCTAGCAAAATGTTTTGGGGGCACACGTGTATGGAGGAACTCAATGGGGGCTCCACCACCTCATTTTTGGCTTCTTAGTTGTTTTTTCTGGTTCTGCATCAGCTCCATTCTGTACTACAGACCAAAACATCTACTGTAAATGCTTCTTAGGTTGACGAATTAACTTAACAGTTGGTGAGATATTTACTGTCCATTGAATTAATGAGTGGATAAGATAAGTGTTTTGTAACATGACACAATTGTCATGAAACATTTATGCTTTATTTTTATATTGACACATCCAGGTTAATTGAAATTTCATAGCTGAAATCCACGACTGACTAAATATTTGTACTGGGAGTATTACAACTCTGTCCACATCCAAATGAAACTGGCTGACTTTTACCTCTGAATGAAATATTTAATACACATTGTTGCTGCAGTTGAGCTTTAAGGTGACAGGGCAAAACCGAACAGTGGTAGATACTTTTAGAAAAAAAAAAATTACATAACAGGATTTTTGCAAGGTATTTCAGGATTACTCTAAAAAAGCTCGGCAGAGAGGACAGAGGATTAAACAAGAGAGACTTCTGTGATGGTTTGAACGCTGGAAGGAAGTGGTTGTGAAGCTCATCACTCACTTTGATACTCGTTCTGTGTCTTTTGGCCTCACACATGCACTAACACACAACCTCTCTCTCTCTCCTTCTCTTCCTCTCTCTCATTCACTCACTCACATTGGGTGATGCACTCTCCATTCTTCTGTACCTGGGGCACTGAAGAAGGCTGGGGAGACGCACAAAAGCAAATTGAAATGCTCCAGTGAGTGCTTTCTTGACATGATGCATGGCTCATGAGATGCAGCCTGGCCCTGCTGCTACACTTTGTGAGCGTGCTGAAACACACAAGCCCAACATCCAAAACACTAGTCGCACAGTAGAGCACAAACCACATTTCTTTCTTGATTTAGCTGCAAAATGTGATTGTGCTCACATGTGTTTCAATCCACCACGTTTTGTGCAATTATTTAATGCTGTGTACCTCAGCATAGGGCTCTGTGAAAAAAAAACCAAACTGAAAAGCAACATCTAGTCTGGGTTTAAATGGAACAAGGAAGTGGCTCGCTTGAGGTGTCATTCCAGTTTCTGTTGTCAGTTGCCACGTTACACTGCTGCAGAACTGGTTCCTCCTCTCTGCTTTCCATCAGAACATCAACATTTCAATGCTGACTTTCCCCTTCTGGAAAAAAGGTGTGCAGCTCAGCTAATATCTGACTGTATCTTTAGGCTTTGTCAGCATAGATACATAAAATATATAGGCAACTAGTTTTATAGAAGATGAAGACTTCAGACAGAGTGGCCATGGTGATGAGACTGTTTGTCCAGTGGGATAAATTTAAGCCATCTGTATGTCAGGTTTCTAGCCTAAACTCAGGGTTAATGCCCCTCTCTAATAAGACACAGTGAACAAACTCTGTCAGCCTTGAGCTGCCTGTGGTGGAAAAAAATTCAGAATTCTTTGGAGACGCCCGTTCCTTGGGCAGTGTGGTGCCACCAGACAAGGCCTTCATTGAGCAGGAACAGGAGTGGTCTTGTAGAAGGGATCCACACTGGCTCGGCCTACGAAGCAACAGAGCTGTCCAAGGACGATTAAATATTTAAGAGCTTGGAAAGGAGGTCTCGGTGGTAAGTTAATATTGATGGGTCTCTCATCTTTCCCTTTCTCAAACTTGTTGAGTTGACTCACGAGGTCAGTTTGGTGATCCTGAAGAGTAGCTTCACTGCTCTTTTTAGATAAACCTGACAGTAGATTTAAAATGATCTTCATGGCAAAGCATTTCCTGCAATGTTTCTGCAAGAAATCTGACTGACTTTGACTTTTGGCTCTTTTTTTTTTTTTTTTTGAAGTCTTCCATGTCTTCTTTTGGTCACTCTGAAATGCACCATCCTGACTAGCTTGTAACCTCACCCACTCCCTGTAACTGTAGTAACTGCCATGCCAGACAAGGAAGTCAGCATTGCAGTGTTTTCTGGCAGTTGTCCACCGCGTGCCACTTACAAGAAACCCTTCAGTGCATCCCAGTGTTTTCTTGTTATCCTTTTGTTCTGGAATGAGATACTGCTCAAGGCATTTCAGCAGAGAGAAGAAAATTTAAATTAAATTAAAGATTTTAAACTTTGCATTAAGATAAGAGGCTTCTGTAGGAAATGGTTTTATTCAAAGTGAGAAGAAGTCGTATCATGTTTACTGGGTGACCAGTGAGGACTTTTTTTGGTGCATGTTTTGGGCATTGAGCGCTGACGTTCTTCACAAATGCTGTTTGAGATAATACAGAACTTATTTGAGGCAGCACCAAATTGGTTTTCATCAGGAAATGGTTTCCTAAGAGAGATGGACTACAAGGCTGCATGGAATGTTAGGTTTCCTGGAGTGATTGTCCTTGTGGAAAAACACTTCCTGGTTTCTCTCCAGTATCTGTCCTTGACACCCTTCACTTATTTATTCAGCCCACAAACCTACATGTTTCAGTTTTAGGAGCATGTTTCCAGTCTCATACTGTAAGTCTGACTGTGAACATGTGCGGTTTATACTTACTGTATGGATCGTGTGCTTTGTGCTGTAGCCTACTTGCACAAGAGCTTGATAAAATTCCTTTTCGGAGAGTTTTGTCTCTTCAAGCTCGAGGGAAGAAACCTCTTGAGGAAAACCAAATATATCTACCTATTCATTCCCATATAAAATTGCAAAAATAATCACGCCCTGGGCTATTAATTAAAATGTGCACTTAATCATTTTTGCATGGAATATTTAATCATGTTGCCAAGGGTTGCCCCAAGTTTTATCTCCTATGCTTTTCAGTGTAAGGAAAGGATTTACCTTAAAAGTGTTTAGAACATGTTGCATCTGCAGAAGTTTACACATAACATGTCAAAGTTCTATATGACAGGGTCATTTGAAAGCTCCATATTTAGACGCACAATCATCAGATCTCTTAAGCTTGTGAAGAACAACAGAGCCGCACTGTAGGTGGCCATCTTTGCAGTGAGCAAAACCACACATCTCACTTCTGCTTTTGCTGACTGCCATGACAGTCTGCAGAGGGGAAGTTGCTCACTCAGGTCTGTCCTCTTAAAGTTAAACACTTCCATCTGTGTAACAAGATAGCAGAGTGAGCAGCTCCACTCAGCTGAGCTGGACAGTCAAAGACCTTGAGGAGCACAAAATGGTGGATGGCCATGCCACTGATACTCCAGCGTGATTGGCTGTGTCTCCTTGGCCACAGTGGGGCTGGCTATGTGAAATGGAGTCCTCTGTGTGGAGCATTGGCCCAGCCTCAGCTCAGCTCTGATGCAGAAGATAATTCTGTCAGCCCCAAGAGAGAGAGAGAGAGAGCGAGAGAGAGAGAGAGAGGAAAGAGCAGCCAAGTGAGGTGACTATACTAAAAGAAGGTTGAGCAGTAGACTTCCAGAGAACTCAAGTCGTGCATATCTGCTCGCTTCCTCCTGCACCCGCCAAGTTATTTGAGTTCTTTGTGTTTCTGACTTCTGTTAATGACTGCATGTTATTCATATCAATTTTATCATCATTAGCTGATTCTTTTATTAAACAACAAGGAGTGATGAGAGGGACTATGAATGAATGAGCATTCATAATCTAACCTTCACACCCAGCAGCCTTTAGCTCAGAGATTTACCAGCCCCCTGTTTTGTTGCCTTGTGAAAATTTCGTTCTTGAAGGTCACATAAATATCTCTGAAGGCTCTTGATTGAAACGTAAATGCAGGAGATGAAAAGCGCTACAAGCAGTATATTTTGAATGTTTGAATATTTTTTGTTTGTTTGTTTTGTTTTCATCATGACAACCTGAAGACAGGAGCCACATGGAAGATGGCCCTTAATGGTTGTCTGCTCCTAATCTGCTCAGTCATTATCTTCAGTGCAAAAGAGGGCAAATGCTACTACCGAGTGCAGTCTGTTGCACATGTCCCCCTTTCCAGGAGGAACAATCTGATCCCTTTACTGAGCACCAAGGCTATCCTTGGAGCAAGCTTACTCGTACCATGGTGGCCAGCTTCTTTCCTTTTTTCATGCAGCTATAGAGAGAGAAATGTGAAATTAGCAAGATGGACTTCTTGGAAAGGAAATATTTTGTAAATTAATTATTAAGAATAAGAAAAAGAAGAGCGAGTGCATTGATATTGGGTTTTAAAGGCTGTTTAATAGTGGGTGATGTCAGGTATCCAACCATCTGTCAGAGAGACAGACTGACCTTGCAGTATGGATGACCCCGACATAAAATAGAAAGTTATCTTCTTTTCCGGGGACGGGTATTGCAACTGAAAGCCAATGCTAATGGCATTCCTTACTCTCTCTTTCAGCTTCTCTGTCTTTCTTTTTGATGTTGAAGGCCTCAGTCAGCAGTGTACTTTGAGGTCCAAAGATCAAAATCCTTCAATCTTCTAGGCTCTGCTCGTTGTCCTTTATTACCGAGGTGGCGCATGTTCATATTGTGTAATGCATTTGCTTTGATGTAGTTTTAGATTAGATCTTGAGTGTGATAATAATACATAAACCAGATTAAGGGGCAGTAACAGTATCTAACCATTCATTCTTGCAATGACAGTCCTAGCTTTCTGTCAACTCAGTGGGATAATGGCAGGTTTACATAGAGTAGTTCTTCACCCAGAATCACACAGGGTTGTCTGGGCCTGCTGCAGTAAGATGTTTTTTTTTTTTTGTATGCCCTCTGAATGTGACACTGCTAGTGTAGGTCAAGCTGCAGACAGATCAGCAAAGCTCACTGGATTGCAGTGAATGAAAAACTCTGCACCTGTATTTACCAGTCCTCTGAGACAATCCAGGATTACTGAGCTGCGTTCACAAAAAAAAAAAAAAAATCTTTTTTTTTTCTCATTCATTCAGTTAAAGTAACTAGTAAAATAAACACAAAAAGCTACTGTTTGGATTCTCTCTGTGCTAACAATAGGAAGTCTCTTGCGTAAGTACAGTATATGCATACCTTGGTAATTTGTTGTTGTAATGGTGTTAGGTGTCAATCGGTTTGATTTAAAACTATAAAGTGAGCTTAGTTTGCTTAAATCAAGTGCATTTATTATAATTATATCAAATAAAACTAGACTTTTAATCAATGTCACAGTGGACAGAGAGAAGCATGGAACCAAAGCAACATTTTTGAGATGTTACTGTTGAATACTGAGGAAAAAAACAAAACAAAAAAACTGATTAAATTTAAGACTTTGATTTTTTTTTTTTTTTTTTTTTTTTTTGTTCTTTCTGTAGCACAGATGAACATCCAGGCTTCAAGAATAATGGCACTATCATGGCCTTATCTAGAGCAGCTCATCTTTCTATGATGGATGGTCACGTAAAGAGGAAGCTCTAAAGGAAAAAGCACCAAGAGGTCAACAGCAAGCTAAAAATAACTGTATAAAGAGTCTGTGCAAGATGTGTACTTAGCAGGAGTTGTATGTGTTCCACACACTTCTAAGCTGAGGGTTAGAGCACGACAGTATGACAGCGTCTTATCAAAAAGCACAAGTTGATTTTGTAAGAATGTCAAATTCCCATGAGATAATTAATTAAATAATAATTAAGGAAATTGTAGTCTGATGAAACCAATATACAGGGGCAATTAAAAAAGTAAAACAGCCTTACCTATTTCTCAGGAGGAATTTATCATAAAATATGACTTTATCTTAGTCTCCAAAAGACAAATTAAGCTAAAAGCACACAAACATTCATTTGTGGTTTTCGGTTGCTATAATCTTCAATGTCTTTATTTAGCACACCCATTAAGCATAGTACTAGTGGAAAAAGTAATGAACCCTTGGATTTAATACCTGGTTGAACCTCTCTTACCGCACTAACCTCAAACATATATTTCCTGTTGCTGCCTATCAGACCTGCACAGTGTTAGGAGGTCATTCTTACTTACAGAACAGCTTCAGCTCAGATATTGTCAGGATGTCTGGGGTGAACAACTCTCTTGAGCCTATTCTACTGTGTCTTACATTATACATACTTGCCAGCTTCAAACTTTAATTAGCTTTTGTTGATGTCATTACCTGAAGTATACTTAGATTAAAGAGTTAGATTTGACCACATTTTGATTCAAACTTATACATAAATGCAGATTTATCCAAAGGGTGAACTTACCTTCACCTGTCAGTGTAGACTGTTGATGTAATTTCCTAAATATGGAGCAGTAGAACATGAACTACACGTCGTCACCTTAAGGGCAAGGTCTACTGCAACATACACTGGTGGCCTTTTAATACTTCACAGGTTTTGTGTAGGTTAAGGCTAGAGAGGAGGATTATAAGAGACTAAGATATGTTGGGGGAATGAAAATAACCTAAATCCACATGTGCAGAAAAGGAAAGTAACCAAAGTAAAGCAAAATATATTTAAAGTCAGACATGTTTAAAATGTGAAATGAAAACAACTGCTTTTAGTGGCTAAATAAGTTACTGTAAATATCTGGGAAGTGGAATCACTTCCTGCCTCCACTGAGCTCAAACTGATCACATCGTAGGGAAACATAACAACAAGTTGCAATTATTAGACAATAGTAAACATTAAAATGTGGTTTAACAGGAGCACCAGTAGAGAACAGAGATCATAGTAGCACAACCCCTGACTGTGTTGACACAAGTAAGAGCATGTCGAGTGCTTAGTAATACAACTTTAAATTTGTAAGATGTATTTCTGATGTTTAAAATGTAAATAATCTGGCTTTAAAGCCAGCTATTTTGCTTCACACACAGATGTTTCCAATGGACATGGAGCTTATGATGGAGTGGTGACTGTGTGTTAGCTGGTTAATGGTTGACCTACTTTTTTGAATGCCATATGCTTCCTGAAACAGATTTGTTGTCAGATTAACGCCAGTGTTTTTAGACAGGGAGGGTAATAATATTATGTGACAATGTTGGTGATTTTGGCCACACTCTGGCTTTCTGGCCTATTCACAGCTGATTGATTCATTATTAATGCGATATGATTGCGGCCTGCTATGAGCTGATCATGCATGTTGATCTTCCAAAACGATCATCACGGCTGCAAAGTAGTCTGAAGTTTGGATTGAATCTAACATAAAGTAATTACTGGTGGCTTTGCTATTGTATTTTATGCTCCTTTCTGTTCTATCTTACATCCCTTTCGTTACATTCCAGTAGATGTCTGATGAATGTTATGACAAAACGTTCATACCGAACATTATTGATTCCTCACACCTCCTCTGGAAAATGCCTGGTCCATTGATCGGGCAGGTGGGATCGATGTCTCATCTCTCTGTATTCAGTCTTCCTTAAATGAGCAGCACCATGTGATCACATCACTTAAGAATGGTCTCTGCTCTGATGACAAAGGTGGTGGTGGTGGTGGGGTTACTGTTGTTCTTATCACACGACAGATGAAACGCAGTTGTAACGAAACAGATATGCCTGTCCGCACTACAGTAATAAGATATGTTTGTTAGATTCAGGTGGTTTAATTGTGGTTTTGTAAATCAATTCCAGTCTTAAAATCCATTAAATTAGATTAGATTATTCACATACTAATACAGCTCTATGTCTACGTACTGTATTTTAATTGTATTATAGGCCAAAGTCTAAATAAGCATGTTTGTTAATATGTATGTTCATTCATTTCTAAAATTATTCTTTATTAAATATACAGTTTATGTATGCTACACTACTATAGATAAAATAGTGCGATGATTCCGAGGACTAATATTTCTTTCTACTCTTTATTAGTATTAGATTTAGATTTATAAAGCAGAAATAAAGCAACATGACAAAGATTTTAGTGTTATGTTAGTGGCTCTGTGAGACTAACTGCTAATGTCAGCATACAGACAAGACGAAGCCAGAGAATCACAGAAGTTAATACAGTTCTTGGGGTGAATATTGTGTGTAGCACATTTTATGCCTTTTCCAGTAGAACAACATCACTCTGTGGAAAACTGTGACACTGTTTTTGAGCAAAATAGGTAAAGAAGGAAAGCTTCATATATAACATAATCATTTACCTTTTCACTCTTGATCATTAAAGGTTCTTGTTGTTTGAAGACCCTGTTTACTGTAGTCTTTGTATCTTCTTGTAGCAGTAGATCAGTTCTGGGTGCAAGGAGATATCACATTGGTGGAACACATTGCTGCTGTAAATACAAGTTAAGATCTATCTGGATTTCGTCTGAACAGCAAGACTGATACTACATATCTACATGTACCTGCCAGGGCACTAACACAATATGAGACTTCCATGCCATGCTGTGGTTCCATCAATATGTTTTTCTTCATTGGAGAGATGAGGCAGTGGCACAGTATTGGAATATGAAGGTCAGTCAGGTCAGACCAGCTTTTCTCTTTTGAACCAGTGTTATCTGCTACAGTGCCGACAGATAAAAGCCTGACTGTGAGCCAACAAGGGTGTAAGCTGCACGCAGGCTACGAACCAGACGCTGTTATTTTGGCTGGCTTGCATTGAGGACACCGTTTTTAATCTGAACCAAAATAACTTTAAAAGTGTGTATTAAGAAATTCTTGGGAGTTCCTTTTGGGGGGGATAATGTTCTGTGACACATTCAGATCCAACTCACTTTAATGTGTATTCTGAGACCTTCAGGTGAGGCTAAGCCATGAAAAACCCACAAGTTAACGTTGGATTACAGACCTCTGTGTGCGTTTGAGGTGATGATGGTGCGGAGCGGCCGGGTGCCTATGTGCATATGCAAGCTGTCTCGAATGAATGTTGTGCATACACGGCAGTGAACTGAAGCACATGCACAAATGGCTGAATGTTAGCTGACAGTATAAACGTTAATTATGCTTCCTGGTAACCCCTTGGCTGTGGTTACAGGCCCTGTGGCAGCTCTGTCTGTTCACTATAAACAACACAGCAGGAATAAGGTTAGATTATATCATAAATGTGTCTGATACCATGTTTTAGTTTTTACTTATTAACCTTTGGATTTGGTTTCTAAGTCTAGAGAGGAAGATCTCATTCTACTCTGTTAGACTCCTATTTGCAAAATGCGTCTGTATTTATTCATTTATATGTTTATTGAGCTGCTATGGCTGAAAACGATGCAATGAGATCAGTGAGAGTGAACCAAAACCATGTATATGCTGGGCAGTGGACAGCTAAATTAAACAATTAGCTGTAACACCACAAACGGCTTCCAGGAAGGTTTAATGGTAAATTCTATGAAATGTTACCAGTAAAATTTGAAAGAGCGAGGTAAACAGTTTCACACATTAACACACACATTGTATGTATGTGTGCATGTGGTTCAGGACGATGCTAAGGCCGCGTGAGTTCACTACAGCTTGAACTGAAATGTTATAAGATTTCCTACAGATGTGGAAGAAGTGACTCAGTAGTCGTCATGCTCAGTCGGTGTCTGTGGTGGCTCTATTTGTAACTCAAGGCTGCCTTGATGGTCATGGCAGACACTTTGACTGATTTGCACCTGTTAATTTGTCCTCTGTAAACACATAGTGTTGCTTTTATTTTATTCTCCTCTCACAGTGAGAAGATTTGACATGTTTTCTGAAACATTGCAATATCACTGGAGTTTGCACATTGCTTGTTTTACACCTTTCTACAAGTTTAGGCAAAGAGTCTTCGTAGTCAGGATTTTCACTCACTCTTCTTTGCAGATCACTTCGAGTTCTCCGATAGTTTTAGTCACACACAGCATGATGAAGTTCTGCCTACAGATTTTTAATTATGTTCTCAAGTCAGAGGACAGTAAGGGCCATTCAGAAAGCTTTGTCTTATTTGGTCTCAAGTAGTTTGTGGTCGATTTTCAGGTCTGCTTTGTATCTCTGTCCAGTTGCAGAAGCCAACCTCTTTTCAGTTTTATTCTCCTGACTGAGTTGAAACTGGCTGCCACACACACCCAACCCCCCTCCACCTTCTTTACAGTGGGCAGTCCATAATGTGTTTGGTCCATGAAATGCTTCTCCTTTTTTTTTTTTTTTTTTTTTTTTTTCTACAAACATACCTTTGTTGAAGATGTCCAGAGAGATCGATTATAACGTGATCTGTACACTTACAGCACTTGTTCCCAAAATGACTCTGGCTTATCCAGATGTTGTTTTGCAAACTTCAGATGCTGACTTATGCGATGATGCTGCATGACGGTTCCATGTAGACCCTGTTTGTGCATCAACACTGCACAGTGGAAGGGTGCACCATCCTGTGTCAGCTACACTTTGCTGCAAATGAGCTTTTTTATCTTTTTACCAGATTCTAATACGACTTTAAATCTTACATCTAATGATGCAGCCATCAGGTGTAGGATGAACACACACACACGCACACATATAAATTGTCTTTGAAACCAAAACCTCGTGTCAGTTTTTCAGCTTTCAAAGTCTTTCAGTTGTATCTAGTAAAGAGAATGATTAAAGGTTTGGTGCCAAAATAAATATTTCTTGCTGCTGCTTGACTGAGCCAATACTTGCATCAGCAGATGTTGGGTTTCAGGACCATGATCCTTCAGTTACAAAGCTTGTGAAAGGCTGAACAGAGGTATGTCATACTGTGAAGAAGACAGGTATTGTTGAAAATTAGTCAAGAGGTCCATGAAGTATACGAGAAATTATTATATGAGAAAGAAGCAAGTACTTCCATTACCTCTCCATATAGGAAGTCCTTTCGTTAGTTTGAAAAGAAATATCTGACCTTTAAGAACCTTTAGCTACACATAATTGCCAACAATACATGGTGTGAGTACCAAAATGTTACTGTAATCGTAAAAATACAATGTCAAACTTGTTAAAGCCCGACTTTTCTCCCCGTCGGTTTCTGTGTAGAGTCTCGTTTTATCATCTGAATGTTATCGCATGGATCCAGAGACACGTAGGAAGATTTGGCACATTCAGGAAAAGCAGGTTGTGCAGTTAAATGTTTACTAAACTTGAAACAAAAAGTGTGATAACAAGGGTGGGTGGGCAGACTTGCACTCACAAGAAAAGAAATACGATAACAAGAAAGACAATGGGGGAAAAAACACAGGTTATGTTGTATTTATTTTTTTGGTTCATATTGTATGAAAGGGAAAATAGTTGTTTAGTGCAGCCGCATGCACTGCACAAGTGTACATGATGTATTATATAAAGCTTTTAATTAATGCCAATATTATCTCTCCTTGAATTTGACTCATTTTATAGTGTCATTGATTTATATATAAATGCACTTGATCCTTAGACATTGCTACATCACTAATATTAAAATAATTTTTTAAAAAAGTTGTGCATTTAACTGCTCATTGCTTTTAATATTTACACCGTGTGTCTAGTTTTACAAAACAACATGCTGCTTTATAACCTGTCTATTTGTCGAACTAAAGTTCATCTAGATTATTTTTATACGCCTACATGATCTGTAAAGGTTTGACTCCTATAGCTGAATAAACATCTGTGTCAAGCAGGTGGACATGAATATAAATTTTTGTCAGACTTTTTAAATTATATCTTTGTTGAGACTGAGTTAGGAAAGGTCATGTAGTATGTGGTGCATGTATCGCATGGCATTATGATTCTGTGTCTTATTTGTGTTTAAGCAACCAGTCAGGACACTATCTGATCCGGTGTGTTGAGTTCTCCATAGCTGCTGACATCAGAGTAAGGGAGGAACCTTCTTGATCTTCAGCTCTTTGTCTCCTGTTTGTGCAAGAGGCCAAATTCTCCGCGGTCGTGTGACGCAACGTTTTCTGCACTTCTCCAGACACAGTGAAATCTTTATCCTCCGCTGCTCTCATCTGAGTCAACCTGGTGAACACAAAGGCCTCAAAAGATCAGAATTAAAAGTACAGCCTGATTGCCTTAGCACTTCTTTCTCTCTCTCTCTCTTGGTTTTATAACTTTCTTGAAACTAAAAATTTATTGATTTTTGTCTGATTTTGTCATCTCATCTCTGGAAAAATCAATTTCCATGACTCTGGCTACCTGCTGTTATTGCCACTGTATTTTTCTTTTAAAAAGCAGGCTGTCATTTTTAATCAATGGGTCATTAATTATTGAGGCTGAGCCGACGAGATGCACGTCCTGTCTTGTTTGGCAGATAAATTATCTGAAGCTAGGATACCTGCCATATCATAATCTAACATATCAGTGGATTTTTCTCTCCCTGACGACATGATATGGTAGCACTAACCAACAGTTAAGGACAAAACCTCTGTACTCCTAATCAGCTTAATGCTGGCTTATTGAAAGGCCTTCTTTCAGACAGAGCAGCTGCTGTCAGCCAGTTTGAGTAGAGGGTGTGTCTGCTGGCAGAGTTCACCGATGCAGAGAGACCAGTTGGTGATTAACAAACGACAGTAGACTTTGGAATCTAGGGAGCCCAGTCTGATGGCTTTGTCCTACGTTGCTTACTACTGAAGGTCTTCCAGGTGGCTCCATCATGCTCTGCACCTCCCTTCTCCTCCCACCCTTCCCCTTCTGCTTCTCTCAGCTCCTTTCTCGTCTTCTCCTCGGGGCTCCGGGTTGCAGAGCTCTGAGATAAAGAAGTTCAGACATGCCTCACATTTTTAGACCCCCTTGTGGAACGTACTTGGCAGCTCCTAGAAGTCGCATTTGCTATATTTCTTTCCACAAAGTGTTGGTGCATGCCATTCGCTCTGACCTATTCTGTCTTTCTTTAGAACAGGGATTCTAGCATTTCTCTGAAAATCTCTTGACGTGAGAGATAATGTCCCTGAGAAATGAAAGGACTAGGCAAAGTCAGGCTGGCAAGAGTGTGAGATGTTTTCTGCTGAGCTGTGTGGGCAGAGGACTTGGGTACAGCACTGTACATCTGGCAGATAGATTTCTGTCAGCAGCTCTCCAGTGACAGGCTGCCTCCCTTTGAGGAAGAGGATCAGATCTGTGGGTCCATGTTGTGTGCTGGCTGAACACCTAAGCACACATAGTCAGCTCCTAAAATGGCTGCCCTTGAAGCACAGCTCAGAGGAGGATCTGAGCAGCTCAGTCGCTCCCTGTTAGAGCCCCAGCTGACTAGATGAAAGCAGTTACACAATCTTACCCATTAACTTGGTGTGGCGCGGGGACTGACTGGCTGAAAAGATAGAGCCAACTCTAAGGCAGATGGTGGTTGTGTAGGAGCCTTTTTTTCCCCAGGCATTCCTCTCCCCTCCTTCTCCTAGAGGATTCTCTTGATATCCATGTCAAGGAACCTGGCATTAGGAGGCAACTTTGTTCAAAACAGCAGTGAACTGCCAAGAGAGCAGGGTGGGGCCCCGTGGTGAGGCTGTAACCTGACCCTGAACAACAATGGATCCCCTGGTCGCTCAGGGACATACTGGCTGCTTGGCCGGCTCACATGGAGCTCTCCACTGGTCTGTTGGGTGTGGGAAGCAGGGCAGGATTCCCAACTGTCTCTCACTGGATGCCACTTGAAATTTCTTGGTTTCATTATTCAGAGCGGTGGTCTGAATTTGATAGTGGTGTTAAGCTATATTTCACTGATATGTGTTCAAATCACAGCACACCTTCCATCACAACATCCAGTTACTATTTTTGCATAGTGTAGTATTGCATAATTTGTCTTAGTGGTTTTTCTAGTGGAATTTACCCTGACAGTGCTTTTGGATGAAAGCATCTGCCAAAATGACTAAATGTAAAAAGACAAATGTGCCTACAGTAATAACACAAAAAATTAATTGATTGAAAAATGAATTATTCATGTCTTTATTAAGAACAACCATTAAAAACCTCACAGCGCGACTGGAAGAAGTATGTGAAGTTACAAAAACATAATAAAAATACGCTTATGTGTGCCATGCCTCACCAAAAGGAGCTTTCAGAGGATCTATGATCAAGAATTGCTGATTTACATAAAACTGGAAAGGGTTACAAAGTGATGTCAAAGACTTTAGGAATTCACCAGTCTAGGAAAACAATCTCTAGGACTGTGGCTACTCTACCAAGAAGTGGGCGGCCAGTCAAAATGACTCCAAGAGCACAACGATCACTCATAAATGATGTAAAGAAACAACCCCGAGTGACAGCCAAAGATTTGAAGGTATCATTAGAAGGCTCATTATTCTGATCAGATTTTATGACAAATAAATGAGAACTATGAACACATACTTTTTCTTGCCACTCCACGTTTGGTTGACTTACCTCTTTCTAATTCCATGTCCCCCAGGTGTTTTTTCTGTGGGCACCATTCTTTATACAACTTTTCATACATGCAGTTGTAAAGAAGTTATCAAAATGTACTGTACTTCATATTAACATTCTTAGTCTTTTATTTATTTGTTTATTTTTTGTAGACAAACTGAAAAATCAATAAAGTCCAAGGGAAACGTAGAACAGCGTTTCACTTATTTGCATAGTTTACTGACCAGCATGTTGACTGTACTTATTCCACCTCTGCTCCAAAGTGGCTCCATAATGCTGCTGCTTTCTAAAAGTGTTCAAGCATAGCAGTAAATTTTAATTATGGTTGTTTTACAGAATCCTGTTAATTATTTAATATTATTTTATCATTCATTTCTTGAATTTTTAATTTTCTTTTATTGTTTGGCCCAGTCAGTGATGAAACATCGTCATCCTCTGTTTTTTTTAACAAATTGAATTGTGATTGCGGTTGTAGCAAAAATGGATTTAGCCAAATTGTAGATGTGCCCAACAATGTTATGTAGACTTGTGTGATTTAGAACAGTGGGTCAAGAAAGGGTCATGCTTGCAGTGTGAACCATTAATCCTCTTTGAATAGATGCAAAATGTTTTGTTTGCCTAATAGAATACACAAATGATTACTAGTTATAGATATAGAAGAAATAAAACTAGAAAACTGATTCTCACCTTTGAGCTGTAGTTAGCATTTCTTATTGTGGATTTTTGTAATCTCACTGCAGTATATGCTTTGTGTGTGTGTGTGTGTGTGTGCGTGTGCTTCTGTGTGTATGTGTTGTTTTAGCTCTCTATTTCAACTTTCCTGCAGCTGATATTAATATGAGGGATGGGCACACTAGGTTATATATCAAGGAGGTAAAGAGGTGTGTACTCAGAACAGCTTTAATCCATATTCAGCTGTGTGCATGTTTAAATACTGTATGTTCAGACCTGGAAAGTGTTGTGTTTTTTATGGAACCTCTTATCATCCTGAAATATGGAGACTTGAAGGACCAGTTTTTGTGCCACAGTATACACCTGGTCCTGTAACGGCCTCATATTGTAAGTGGTGATGATTATGCGTCCATGGAGAGCAGTTATCAGACCTAAAACAGACCTACCCATACTATTACAGATCCTCCAGACACTTGTTGATACCGTCCTTGTTAGTACGATTAGTAGTCACACAACAAAGTAATTCACCTTTATAGCTGCATCTATTATCTGAACTGCTTATCCTGTTAAGGGTCACTGGGTGCTTGAGCTTGGTACAGACTGGACAGGTCACCAATGTATCACAGGGCTGATATATAGAGACAAGCAACAATTCATTCTCACATTCATCTTTATAGGCAATTTGGAGTCGCTGATTAACCTAACTGTATCTCTTTGATGAAATATGCAGAAAATCCAAAAAAGTATTTCAAGAACATGCAAACTCCACAAAGACCAGTCGAACCACGCTGTGAGGCGGCACTTACTAACCACTCTGCCACTCCAGGCTGCCCCTTCAGAGCTGCATTTAAATGTTAAATATCATTTTCATGTGGTGTTAAAGCTCTGTACAGAATGTTTGATTATTATTTTTTTCTCCAAAAGAACGACACACACCACAATATACGCTTCTTGTCATAAGCTGGTGTAACAAATGAGTAGCTTTGTACTTTTACCTTATATTAGAAACATGAAAAAGACAAATTGATTTTGCAATATTATACATTCTATTCATAATTATAGTTTTTGCTTGACTTGAATTTCACGAACGAGCTGTGAAACGATGGCCCGAACACCGGCTTCCGTTATTCTGGCCAAGCCTGAACTGCAGAGAGGCCCAAAGACATAAAACCTTCATCTCTCAGTTGATTCATCCAATCTTATTTCAGCGCATACAATCTGATAGAATAGTCTGCTCTAAATACTGAGCTGTGGAGCTGCTCTCCAGCTGTTGCTTATCCCAAGGTAATAAAAATGGGACAAATCAGCCCATAATCCCTCCTCAGTCCCTCCATTGTTCTTGGAATGATGGGACTAAAAAAATGGGACCTTCTTAGTATTCTTAGTATAACATCAGCATCTGCTGAATTCTCCTCTTTGTTATGTTTTGTTGGGTTTATGGACAACTCCAACCATAGAGATGGAAAATATTCACATATTTTATATGAATATATGGCACTCTATGTATTTAGGTTGTTCACCGTTATGAGGCAGGAAACCGTTATATATATAAATACACAAATGTATAGTCGTTTTTCTTTTACATTTTTGCAGTAACAAAACGCACATTTTGAAGGCATGCCAGTGACAGATTTGATTTAGAGCTACATCATAATGGTTTCAATATTTCAACATCACACTTTATTCAATGATTGTATTCCTCTCAGCCAAAAGCAATCGTAGAAAACAAATGCATATTATTTGGCGTGTTTATTCATCCTAATTCAAATAAGAACAGTATGTTATCCAAAAAGATTTTCCCCCAGCCTATCCTTAACACATTCTATAAAGATAGAAAACGAGACTCTCCTTTAACAGGATGTCTTTTGAGCACATAATCATGAACATTTGAATGTGTGATATTTTTGTAGGCAGTTGTCTTACTTTTTATGTGGGAAAGGTGTGTCATCCGTCATGCACTTGATTATTCTTTTCACAGCAGGAATTGCTTTTGGTAATGATAGAAGATCATCACCAAGCTCATTTTTATGGAAGGGCATGTTCACAGCAGTGAATATGGAAACATTACAGGATCATTTTAGTCCTAAAGTCTTGAATTGACTTCAGTCTTTAAGCTTTGTCACAGCTCTGTATATATGATTCTTCATTCATATGATTATGATATCTCATAACATTTGCTTCAGTTAGATTTTTATTCACACACATTAACATCAACTCATGCAATTTCATATGTCCTCCTAATTTTTTTTCTTTTTCCCTCTGCAGGTTTCCCTGATTTTCCAGGGAGTGCTCCCCCTTTTTAGTGATGGAGGTATTACAGTGTGACGGCTGTGACTTCCGAGCTGAGTCATATGATGATTTAAAGACCCACATTCAGGAAGTACACACTGTTTTCCTGCAGCCTGCAGATGCAGATGAGTCTGATTCTCTGAAAGATGAAGATGAAGAGGAGGAGGAAGAGGAGGAGTATGAGGATAAGGATGACAAGGATGACAAGGATTATACGCCTCCTAAAGCTGGAATGAGTATGTCTACCACATTAATTTAGATGTTAGAGTTAATTTGAAGAGGATTAGGCAATGTTTTTTTTTTTTGTTTTGTTTCAAAGAACTCTTCAATTTAGAATAATTATATTTTTATTGAGGAGCATAAAATTTTATTAAGTTGTGGCAGAATGTATTAACAGAAACAACAGAAAGTCTAACTGTCAGTGTACTAACTTTACTGCTTCGTGTTTCACACATTCTCTCTTTTTTTAGGCCCCAACTCCACTGACAGTTCCAACCAAACATCACAAAAGCAGACAGCTGAAACCCATCTGCCGTTTTACCAGTGCAAGTTCTGTGTCCGCTACTTCAGATCAAAGTCATTCTTAAGAAACCACACCAAAAAAGTGCATAATGTTGTAGTGGAAGATTCAGATGCAAGTGTCTCCTCACATGCAGCTAAGCCACCCAGTTACACAGTTATAATGCACAATGATCATTCAAAAGTGTATTCCTGTCAGTACTGCACTTACAAGTCTCCACGCAAAGCAAGGATAGTGAAACACCAACTAATGTATCACAACAAAGTTCCCTCAGAGAGTGCTGAAGATGCTTCAGAATATGATGAACACAGGGAGAAGTCTGACTCAGCCAGTGGACTTCTGAAGGGAACATTTGCCTGTGAATGGTGTGACTATCAGACTGATCAAAAGGACAGCTGGACTAATCACGTGGTGAAGGAACACAGTGACAAGGTCAAGATAGTTTCCTGCATTGCAGATCTGGAAGGGGAGGCAAGTGCAAGCTCACCCAAACCAGATTCTCCCTCCTCCTCCCATAGCCCAAATAGATCAAAGACAGGTTTTGCTGATGTTCGTGAAAAAGAGGAGCCAGTAGTGAAAACACCAGAAAGCGCACTGGAGAAGTCAGTCCCAGAGATCTCATCCTTTCAGTATGCACAATTTAGTGCAGCAACACCAAACAGCACAGGATCCTCTATTTTATCCAAAAGATTTGCTTCATCTGATGTCTCCAACAGTGGCATAGATGCTAACCTGCTCAATGATGAAGACTCTCGAAGCAGCTTAGAGGATGACGATGACGAAGAATTGGGTGATATAGATGATCCCAGCTATACTGGAACTCTGTCAGCAGATGCAAAGCAGCTTTTAACAGATGATGATAATAAATTGCTGGAGACTAAAGGAATACCTTTCAGAAAGTACATGAACCGATTTCAGTGCCCGTTTTGCTCCTTCCTCACCATGCACAGACGGAGCATCTCCCGCCACATTGAAAACATTCACCTTTCTGGCAAATCCACAGTTTACAAATGTGACGAATGCCCGTTTATTTGCACCAGCCCTCTAAAATTAGGCACACACAAACAGAGCCACAATTCTTCAGATCTAGAGACCTTGGACCTGACGAGTGATAGTCCAGAACCTCACAATGACAATGCTGCAGAGCCAATTAATGGGGGTAATGTAAGTGCCAAGGTCAACGGAAAAAAGACAACCAGCACTTCGAACGACCAGCAGAACCCACATCGCTGCACGCTCTGCAGCTTTTCCACCACCACTCTGAAAGGTCTGAGGGTTCACCAACAGCATAAGCATTCCTACTGTGATGACCTAGATCCCCCTGGCTTTGAAAACCAGCTGACTGACCAGCCAGACTCTGACGCAGAAGCTTCTCCAATCTTTCTACAAAAAACCCAGACTTCCATTTTAGGACTTGCCACCAAAAAGCCCCTAGTAACAGGGAAAAGAGCCAGGAAGTCTATTAATGACTTGCCTTTGGATTTGTCCTCAGTGAAGAAGAGAACCAGAATTGATGAAATTGCCAGTAACCTTCAGAGTAAGATAAGCCAAAGCCAACAGGACATGATCATAAATCTGGATGACATGGATGATGACGATGTAGGAGAAAGCCATGACGGTGCTGATAAAGATGACAGCAAAAACCCTGTTTTTGCTTACAACCTACAACCACTTCATCCAAGAGAAACTCTCTCTCATGAAGGTGGCAGAATAGGGAAAAGAAAGAGCAACCCGAAGTCAAAGCCTAGAAACATTCCCATATCACTGACTCTCTCGGATGATAGTGAAAATATCTCTGCTGATACTAGTGACTGTGCTGTACAAGAGAACATTGAATACTCAGAAGAACCTGGAACTACGCGTTTCTACTGTAAACACTGTGATTACCACAATAAATCAGCTCGTAGCGTCAGCACCCATTACCAGAGGATGCACCCTTACATCAAGTTCAGCTTTAAGTACATCCTGGACCCCGAGGACCAGAGCGCTGTCTTCCGCTGCTTAGAGTGCTACATTGAATACACAAGTTATAATGATCTACACCAACACTACATGGAACACCACCCCGAAGCAAGCAATGTGCTCAACTTCAACCAGCCCCATCTGTTATACTTGTGCCGCTTTTGTTCATACACAAGCCCCAATGTCAGGAGCCTAATGCCCCATTACCAAAGAATGCATCCCACAGTGAAAATCAACAATGCCATGATCTTCTCCAGCTATATAGTGGAGCAGCCCCACAAAACGGGTGAATCACAAACTCTGAGGGAAATACTTAACTCCGGCCCCAAGACATTTAACTCAGCCACATCAACACCCAGGTCCTCCTCAAGCCCAGTGCCGAAAACCGTTTCCAAAACCCCCGAAGCCAGTGCTGAGTCAGACTCTCTCAAAGAAGCTATTGGTGGTAATGTTGTTGTCTATGATTGTGATGTGTGTTCCTTTGCAAGCCCCAACATGCACTCTGTTTTGGTCCACTACCAAAAGAAACACCCAGAGCAGAAGGCGTCTTATTTCCGTATACAGAAAACCATGAAGGTCATGTCGGTGGATCAGTCGCAGCCTTTGGCCAACTCTTCATTTAATCTCAGCATGTCTACGCCCCCAAAACAATCAAGCGCAGCCCTGTATGGATCAGATGAAGAAATGTACTACTGTAAACACTGCGTGTACAATAACAGGTCGGTTGTTGGTGTGTTGGTTCATTACCAGAAGAGACATCCTGAAGTAAAAGTGACAGCAAAATATATCAAACATGGTGCTCCCACTCCTGGTTTGATAAAATTAATGGATGAATTACAAATTGCAGCGCCCAAACAGTTTTTGAAGCAGTTTCAGAATAATGGTCACGATGGATCTAACAACTCAAGCCCTAAACCAGGAAGTGGTGAGCGAGGTGAGGATGAGTTGTTTTTTTGTCAGCACTGTGACTATGGCAACCGCACTGTAAAAGGAGTACTTATCCACTACCAGAAAAAACATAGAGAAACAAAGGCTAATGCTGATCTTGTGCGTCGTCACACCGCAGTTGTCCGGAGTCAGCGTGAGCGTGCACAGATGGTTCAGTCAGGTAGTGTGTCTTCTGCCGTTATCCCAGCCCCTCCAGACACTGAAAATACTACACCTCTGCGTTCCCTTAAGTGCAGACACTGTTCTTACACATCTCCATATGTCTACGCCCTTAAGAAGCATCTGAAGAAAGAGCACCCCACTGTGAAAGCCACAGCCATGACCATTTTACACTGGGCTTACCAAGATGGCATTCTGGAAGCTGGCTACCACTGCGAATGGTGTATTTACTCCCATTCTGAACCCCAGGGTCTGCTGCTCCATTACCAAAGACGTCATCCTGAGCACAATGTCGATTACACATACATGGCCAGCAAGCTATGGGCTGGACCAGAAACCACCCAACAACCGGGAGGCAATATGGAAACAAAGCATTACAAATGCAGGGACTGTGCCTTTGAGGCCTGCACAATATGGGATATCACCAGTCACTACCAGGCAGTCCACCCCTGGGCCATCAAAGGGGATGAATCAGTGCTTTTGGATATCATCAAAGGGAATGGTTCAGCTGAAAAGACCCACCAGCAGGTTGCCAAAGAACAGTCATCTTTCAATTGCCAGTCTATTGAAGATGATGGAGCAGTGCTCATTACCACCCCACCTCAAGAAAGCAATCCCCATCCTTCCCACCCACGTCTTTCCATCTCAAATAATCCTTACCGGTGTACTGTATGTCTGTCAGAGTACAACAGTCTCCATGGCCTCCTCACTCACTATGGAAAGAAGCACCCAGGCATGAAAGTAAAAGCTGCAGATTTTGCACAGGAAGCAGACATCAATCCCAGTTCTGTGTACAAATGTCGTCACTGTCCATATGTAAACTCTCGCATCCATGGTGTTCTAACTCATTATCAGAAAAGACACCCGTTAGTGAAAGTCACCGCAGAAGACTTTGCAGATGATGTAGAGCAAATCAGTGACTTAAATGAGGGAGATGACAAATGCAAAACTCAAAGGCAGGGCTACGGTGCATACAGATGCAAAATGTGCCCATACACGCACGGGACACTGGAGAAACTCAAAATCCATTATGAGAAATATCACAATCAGTCAGCCTCTGATATGTTCATGCCTTCTCTGACAAATTTCTCTTCCAGTAAAGAAACAGAGCCAATAGCTGAATGCAGTGCTAGTAATATATCAAGCGCAGCCAAAGTCCAGGAGGTCAGTGAATTGGACCTTGCCCTCTCCCAGTTACCCATCAATAAGGCAGAGAAACATGCTGTATTCAAGTGTCAGCTCTGCAAATACTTCTGTTCCACCAGGAAAGGCATTGCGCGCCACTATCGTATCAAGCACAATAATGTTCGTGCTCAGCCAGAGGGTAAAAACAATGTCTTCAAATGTGCTTTGTGTTCATACACAAACCCTATACGCAAAGGCCTGGCAGCACACTACCAGAAGCGCCATGATATTGATGCCTATTATACCCATTGTCTGGCTGCTTCCAAGACTTTGAGTGATAAGCCTAACAAAGTGTTGGCACCCTCACCATCAGAAGGAGACAATTCAGAAATGAGTGAAGACCTGCGATTGGCTGTGGAGAGACGCAGGTGTTCTCTCTGCGCCTTCCAAGCCTTCAGCAGAAAGAGCATTGTCTCACACTACATCAAACGCCATCCAGGTGTCTTCCCCAAGAAGCAGCATTCTAGCAAACTTGGTCGCTATTTTACTGTTATCTATGCCAAAGAACCAGAGAAGATTGATGTTAGTGCAATGGCAGA
This sequence comes from Anabas testudineus, assembly GCF_900324465.2. Lineage (NCBI taxonomy): Eukaryota > Metazoa > Chordata > Actinopteri > Anabantiformes > Anabantidae > Anabas > Anabas testudineus. The sequence continues at coordinate 7,306,999 of NC_046621.1, read as the reverse complement.
GGAAGACAAGGAAGTGCTGGAGGTTCCGCTTGACCCTGAGCAGGACAGAGAGGTTGAATGGCTGCCATACAAGTGTCTCAAATGCTTCCAGTTGTCCTTCAGTACAGGCGAGCTGCTCTCTATGCACTACAACGACCACCATGGCATTGACTTAAAGAGAGACTTTGTGGTATCTCCTGGTCCCGAGGATGAGGATTCTGAGCTGTATCAGTGTTCTCACTGTGAACTCAAGTTCCTGGCTCTCCCAGTGCTGGCCAAACATCTACTGAACCACAACGAGGAGTTTGAGAAAAGGGCCATGAGGCAGGAGAGAAGGAGGCAGCTTCTCAGCAAACAGAAAGCTACAGAACTACCTGAGACCAAACTTGAGAAGGTGAGTGGAGATACGTCTTCCTGGATTTTTATAAATCACAGAATAAAACTGCTAAAAAAAAAAAAATTTTAAATCTCAAATCCTGCAAATCATCTGATGCTGGAGTCACAGGTTACTGCTGCTTACATACTACAGATGTTATCTAGAAGTCTCCTAGAAGTACAAGGCTGCCATGACTTTTTAAATATCCATGGAAAACGGCTCATAGTCATGAGTTTAAAAACCCACAGTTTCATCTAGAGTAGTCCATTTCTGCCAAAGGGGAGAGTGAATATATTTATGTATTTTCATTTAGAGCATGATGCTGAAGTGTCATAGTTAGTTTTATGAATTCATTAAAAAATGCCATCATCTCTTTACATGTATATTTTAACACACTTGCAGGCATAATTTCATTGCAATAAGATAAAAATCGTAGAGAAGAGATGTCAGTATTCTCTCACTGTGGCAAACATATTAGTTGAATCAGAATCACAGACGTTAATGGAAGTAAGTCAGTTTTACTGTTGTTGTCCTTTAAAAGGTTAAATAATATAAATTAAAATAAGCTCATCAGCCACAAATCATTTTCAGACACAGCGTTTAAAAAAAAAAAATATTAAAGCAACAATGACAGCTGTGGCTAAAACATTTTTCCTCACTTTGCTTTTCAGGAAAGCTCTGTAAATAAAACTCCCATAGGATTTAGGTGTAACTTCTGTGTCGAAGTGCACCCCACCCTACGAGCCATCTGCAACCACCTTAGGAAGCATGTCCAGTATGGAGAAGTCAAAGAGGGACATGTCAAGGTAGGTGAAGCTGGATTTATTCTCAAGTTTATCTGATGCTGTTTTAAGATTTGTTTATTTCATTTGGAGACTAATTTAATACATTTAGACCAGACTGAAAAAGCTACTTGGATGACTTCTTGCTCCTTATTATTTATATAATATATGGAAAATGTTTGGGTATTATACATGCTTTGTAGGGAGCAATGCTAACTGTTCTCCCCCGGTTTCACTCTTTGTGCTAAGCTAAGCGAACCGGCAACTGACATACACACAGAGAGACGTGAGAGTTGATCTTCTGATGTAACTCTCACCAAGAAAACAAATGTTCCAAGACTGTGAACCTACTTCTTTACTAAATGGTGCACATAGCAAAAGTACACGATGCATTATTTACTACCATTTTAACATTAACTGTACTTGATGGACCAGCTTTGTCCGTCCCCAGTGTTTTGGTTTTGTAATCTTCCTTTCTTCCTCCCAGCTCTGCAGTGATCTGTTTCACTGGACTTGGGTTCTGTTTCCCATTTTGTTTATTACTGATGAAGGCTTCTGGGTAGACAGTCTGTCAGCTTCCCCCAGAGAAAACAAGCAAGGCTGTCCCATTGCAGAGCATGGAGGGGAGGAGTGGAGGACAGCGTGGTGAGCCATAACTTTTAGGGCAGCGGCGGGTAACCATTCAAACATTAGTATTCCACTGATGTTGCCAGTGAGGGGAACAGGCCTCACATTGGATCCTGAGGGGAACAGGATCCATGCCTCACCCAAACTGAGGCCTGTCCTTCCGTGAGACGCTCAGTCTGTCTTTTATATATTTGAGATGAGGGAGTCTGAGGACACCGACGGGGATACAGTTAGGAAGTACTGACTTTACTGAGATCAACTTGAACTAGAAGTGTTTTTATTTTTAGGTATATTCAGTAATTAAATGTGTGGTTCCATGTCAGGGTGACACACAGGATTATGAGTTACCTGCAAGCCTTCATGGCCTACAGTACAATGCTCATGACTATGCACGTTCTCTCCACCACCTAGAAACTGTACTGTAATTTTTACACATTGCGGAGGGAAACTATACATTTTTCATTGTATAACATCACAAAGTTTCAGTTCTAGAGATGCAGTGGCTTCTGATTGATGACAGTTGAATGAAGAACAGGCTGACAGTGCATTCGGGGTAGGCTGGATTGCCTGTGTATGCCACATCTTATTTATGGCTACATGAAGTGCAGGGTCAGGTCCTTCCACAGAAGATGAGCTTCCTCAAGGCGATAAAAAAAGCCATGGTGATGGTCTGCTTGAGACGTCTGTAGAAGCTGATGATGACGTTTTGTTTTACAAGTTGTTCTTGTTGGTATTGTTAGGTAATGTGCAAAAAGGGAAAGGTGCTCTGTTGCAGTTCGTTATCTTTTTTTTTTTAGCAAGATTAGTTCTGTATTTTCGTAATTGTTTTCTTAGTTAGCATAATCAGCGAATAATGAAACAGGTCTAACAGCCACACACACACACACACACACAATGTTAGTGCCTAATCACTAACACTTTTGTACATTTGTCATTTTTCTTGAGAAATATGCGTCTGAGGAAGATTTAACAAGATAGGGTTGGACTTAAATTTCCTGTCATACTGCATTTATATAGTGCAATCAACTCAATATGAACTGACTAATACGCTTTCAGGTCAAGGTTGGAGTTGGCCTAAGGTTGCTGTTGAGGCTTGCCTATGCTGAACCTGAATCAGCCGTGCTTTTTTTCCCCCCTCACTTTCATTTTCCCCTCATACAGGCTTGCACTGCAGCCTGGAGTATTTCGGACTAGCATTTAGGCTGTTTCAAATGCGTAGAAAGGCTTTCATGTCAGTCATTGCCCCACATTTTTATCATTCAAAAGTCAGAGGATTTAATAAGCTACAATATGGTGGATGACTGAAAGTCAGAGGAACAGAGTCAGAGTTCAACTATGACTTAAATTTGACCATTTTGTGCTGTAAAGGAGGGTAAAAACTCAAGGTGTTAAACGGCGCTTAACTATTTCCTTTAATTCATTATCTTGATGTGTCTGTTCTTTTGAAAAGCATGGAGGTGCCAAACTAAGTGACACTTCAGTTTCACTTACAGCTGTTTCGGTCACTTAATCTTGATCTTTCTTTATTTATCGCAATGTTGTGCATCTGCATAGCTTATTGCATAAGTAAAGGAAGATAAAACAAACATGCACAGAAGCTTTCTGAACATTTTCTCCTCCTCTTTTACAGCAGGAAGTCAGCGAGGTCCCCCTGACTCTGCCTTCTGAGAGCCTAACCAATGGCAACTTGGAGGGGGATGAAGCAGCTGAAGTCGACGGCCTCGAGGGACCTGCAACTGCAACAATGGGCCCACCCTTGGTTTCCACAGCTTCTGGTGGTGTTGCTGTTGCCACGGAGATGCTGGATCCAGAAATGGATGCTGTTGAAGGAAGGGCAGCAGCACTCGTGGCTGCAGCGAGGGCCGTGGTGTCAGAGGGCCAGCTCAAGCAGCGCTTAGAAGCAGGGGGTCACCCATGTGCCCAGTGCAACCGTGTCTTCATGTCCATGCAGGGACTCAGGTCCCATGAGAGGAGTCACTCAGCCATGGCACTGTTTAGCAGAGAGGACAAATATAGCTGCCAGTACTGCCAGTTTGTCTCTCCCTTCAGACACAAGTAAGTAGGGATGATTAGGTTAAATGTGTTATAGTCCCTGAATACAGGAAGGTACCATATATAAGTACATTAGAGTAAACATTGCTCAAGGCACACTGGTATAGTTTTTACCATTCTTAAAGTGTTTATTGTCTGATCTTTTATTGCACTTTCCATTTTTGCTTTCCTGAAAAGTTGGTTCAGGCTCCAATATTTAACATTTGGTTCCTGGGCTACTTGGTGACACCTGTGTTTACTGATGACATCAGCAAGTATGGTTGAATTACTAAAGTAAACACTCACTGAGCCGCTACTTTTTCAAACGACCTTGTGTTTTTATGATGCAGCTTAACAAATACATGCATCATTTCCTTTAATCCACCTTGCATGGAAAGGCAATTCATTTCATGCGCAGGAATGATGGACACAAACTGTTAGAGAGGTAATTATATACACTAAGTGGCTCTTTGAGGCTCGTGATGTTTCTCTTTCTGTCAGATTAGTTTCCATTTTGAGAGAGTGTGACTTTGTGGACACTTGAACCAGTATCGTCTAGCGGTACTGCAGAGCAAGTAAATTGTTTTCAGCAATAAATCTGTACAATTCCACCCTTACATGTGCAAGATGTAGCTATGCTTGCACTACGGTATATTTTAAACTTTCACCCCTACATACCTTACCAATCTCACACCAGCTGTTCTACAAATCTACTGGATGTTAAACTCATTTTGTACAGAGCACAATTTTACACCGTCTTCTGTTTACCCTTTCACAATCCTTTGAATCTTCGATCTTCCCCAAGATTTCCTGCCTCCTAGGAGAGCAAGACAAACATTACAGCGAGACAGACATTTTGGTAGTGTGATTTGTTTTATCCATCACAGAGACGCCGAGCAAGAGAGAAAGAGAGAGTCCTCATCTCCTCTGAGCTCCCAGGTGTAATCCCTCTGTACTGTATGTGTCCTGACCCAGAAAGAAGCCGCATTCCCATGCCACCTAGGAGGCTGGCATTAAAAACACAGCCATCATCCCCACAGGCACTCACACACTCATTCCCACCAGGGGATTGTGGGTAGATGAGTTCACCCCATGGCTCCTTGTTCTGTAGTCATTGGAAATGTGCGGCTGTTGTTTGTGAAGTAAACAGAATCGAGCACTTTAGATGCTGCTGAAAAACCCTGTTGTTGAAACCATCAAAGTGGGTGCAGCAGAGAAGTGTCTCTCTCTCTTTCCTCTACTCTATCCGTGTCCCTTTCTCTCTGTATCTGTCATCCTTCTCTCCTCATTTCATCTGTTTTTCTTTTATCCCCTTATCTCATATGCTCCTGTCTGTTTTTCTGTGTTTTGTCTCTCAGCCTGGACAGACATGTGCAGTCGCACCATGGGCACCACAAGCCCTTCAAGTGCAAGCTCTGCCCCTTTAAATCTTCCTACGCAAGTCGCTTGAAGAGCCACCTGCATAAGGCACACACAGGTAAAAAGAGACACACAGACACATACATTAAATCACACCTTGCAGCTGTATCCATGACTAACAAGGTGTTCCCGGGGCAGAATAGCAGCCTCATGTTTACCACCTTCCGCATAACGATGCTGTGCTTGATTTAGCTTATGCAGCACAATGCAACCGATGGATTAACTCAAGGAGCGGCTTCGCAATTCACTAGCTACATTAGACACACCTAATTAAGCACATCCAAAATAATTCCAATTTTAGTACAAATAGCCTGGATAAATATGAATACTGTTAATACTGTCTGTTTGGGAATATTGGGAAAAATCCCAGTATGTTACAAAGGGGAAGACATACTGGTGTTTATTGTTAGATATGAGTCTCTGCCTGTGATCGTTTTTGTTTTTGTTTTTGAGGGAGCCAGACAGCAGACATTGATCCAAAGACAAAGACATACAAGCAAATGCTAAACAGATCCACCTGAGCAATCAATACATGGGCAAAAGCAACAATCTTAAAACTAGAAAGGCCAATTTTCAAATGACATTTGAGTGCTTTCAACTGTCTGATTGGAACGAACAAGAAGCAGGAATAAGAGTTAACAATTGCTGTGGATAATTGGCACAAACCAATTTTGAGTTGCAATTATTTTATTTATTTATTGTTTCAAAAGTGGAGTTTGGTGATTTGTTGATTCTTGTTTTTGTTGTTGTAGTTGTTGCACAGAATATCAGCATTTAATTTCATCGCAGTGGCTCAGTCCACCTACAGGGAAAAAATACTTGACTGATGGACTGATGCATCCACACCTAGGAGCTGTCTTATTCTAGACAACATGTTCAGCACCAGAAACAGTTCAATAAGGATGTGGTTTCCTTATTAAACCATTTCTGGTAAGGCCAGGTTACAGTCAGATCAGATCCGGTTGTTGTGGCTCCACTCTTCAGGATGCTTTTCATTTCTACGCAAATATGTTTAACAGAAACAGGAGCAAGAAAAAACCTTACTAACACAGTAACCAAAACAGCATTAGTACAGTTAAGCGGTTTGTGCATATGTCTGATTTTTAATTAAATTATTTGAAACTTTGGTAAACGATGCAGCTCAACAGTTTTCCCATTCAAATTACACTAATTAGTCCAAGGGGAGAGATCAGAGTGAGTACTAGGTGACATAGGTGTTGCAGCTTAGCTCAGAGGGGAGTAGTTTTGTTTGTGGTGGAGAATATTTTTGTTATATTATATGTATATGTTGACCTATGATTCTTTTTCCTTATTCAGGTGAGCAGCACACATATAAGTGTTTGTCGTGCCCCTTCTCCTCCATGACCATCAGCCTGCTGAAGGAGCACTCTCTCAGAGACCACGGTGAGGCTCTGACCCTCCCCAAACTCCGAGCTGCTACACAGGGTGCTCACAGCGTCCTCAGGCCGTCCCGGCCGACCAGTAACACAGAGCTCACAGAGACTCCCTTGGCCCCAGATGGTATGAGATCATATGTAATATTATTTTAATATAAGATCAAATGATAATTGTTATCAGGCCTAATGCTGAAGGTCTCAACTGAGTTTTGAAGTAGCAGGAAAAAATGCTTATGATTCCAAAAACCTGAATTATTGAGTTTCTTCACTATTAAAGTAATTTAGTGTTAGGTGCCAGAGCTGAGGCTCTATAACATCTTAGAAAATAGTACAAATGTGCATTATAATTTCCCATAGCCCAGAAGAGGTGGACAAATACAACACTGTACAAGTGTACCTAATAAAGTGGCCAATAAAGTGTCTGTATTTACCATATATTTGAGGATTTAGGCATTGGACTGCTCAGATTCGACTGCCAAAGTCTTCTGATTATGACAACCTACTTTAAAGAATGTGTTCAGTTAAAGAGGCACCTCCTTCACTTTGGTGAAGGTTGGGGTAGCAGCTTGATGTCATGTTTTAGGTGTTTTAGTCACTGTGCAGCCGCTGCCTTAGCTTGCAGACTGTTCTTGGCAGCAGCTGTCACCTTGCTGCTGGAGCTGTGGAATCTTCCCTGGAGCTGAAGCAGGGGCAGCGTTCCTCAATGCACCAACCATTACGGTCAGCTGTGCCCTACCAAGACAAATGAAGCATTGGAAAAAGAGCAGAGCTGACATATTGAATGTTTCTCGACTGTGCCAAAGTAGCTACCTTCGGTTGAATGTCTAAAAATTGGAGGTTTGCAGTGGAATAGAGAGTGTGCTTTTACCATTCGATTGCTTCTCATTAGCAGGGCTGGTTACACGCTGAAATTGTTTTGAATGTAGCTGGAGCAGGTTTTTTTTAAGTTACACCTGCACCTGCCTAGAGCTATCCAACCCTATCCTCACTTTTTAATTCTGCTTTTATCCTTACAATAAAATAAGCTTTCCCCCTCTCCCTCTGTCTTCTTCAACTTCTCATAGAAGAACCCAAACTGTCATTTATGCCATGTAATAGACAGTTTTGGTCCTTAATCCATTCAAGAAGCTATCTCATCTCCATATATCTCCACAATGCAGAGGATATTAAAAGCATGAATCAACTGTGGCATTGTTGAATGTGTAAGCATTCCTCTCCCGCTCCTGCTAAAGTGAGAAATTGGTTCTCAAACATTTTATAAGGTAGATGTTAAAAGAAAAGTTTTGTTTCTGCCATGCTTCCTCATAGTCTGAGTGCTACAGTAAATGAAGCATTTTTCACACGGATAGAAATTCTATTAGTGTCACTATGGTTTATTTATTGATGTGGAGAATTCTTAAACTAGGACAAGGAGATGAGCTTACGTACTGATCTTATAGAGTCTTGAGAAAGGGAACTAAGAGGGAAAGAGGTGGGAGACGAATGATGGCAGTGACAGTTACACTTCTTTATCTTTGAGGAGGGGGGAGTCAATTTAATTTGAGCCCAACTTGATTCCCAATAGGAAGTACATACACCTTGAGTAAGTGTATTTAGACGCCTTCCACCACTGATCAACAAACCGGAAAGGTCATACACAATAATACATTTGGTGTTTTATCTCCAGTATCTTAAATAATGTTTTCCAAAATGTTTCTGTCTCAGACCCATCATACATGGAGCCAGCAGATGTTCGTCAACAGCTTAGTCAGTACCAGTTGGCCTCGCGCAGTCAAATATCTTCCAGCTCAACACCTGGTGGCTCAACGATGGCGGACAATCGACCAGACGGCGTCCTCACTTGTGAGTTCTGTGAATTCAGCTCTGGATACATGCAGAGCCTGCGCCGGCACTACAGAGACCGCCACGGTGGCAAGAAGCTCTTCAAGTGCAAAGATTGTTCTTTTTTCACCTGCTACAAGTAAGGAGAGACTTCACCTTTGCAGAGAACATAACTTATGGTTATACTTAATTATAAACTGTTTATTTGAGTGTAGAAACTGCAAACAAAATAGTATTAACTTCCCATATATCACACACTCAGTGGGGTACTCACACATGTACCAACACTATTCAGATTTGGCTGTTATAATGATCCCTCTTTGTGTGTGTGTCTCTCTCTCTCAGGAATACCTTCAACATGCATGTGGAGGCCGGTCACAACAACAATGCACCTGAGGACCTCCCTAAAGACCTGCGCTGCCCTCTCTGCCTTTACCACACCAAACACAGGAGCAATATGATTGACCACATTGTCCTGCACAGAGGTAACAACTACTCGTGGAGTATTTCTTGTTTTACGTACAGTGACTTCCTGGGTGGAAGAAATTGTCTGTCACATAATTATATTTAATTGCAGCTTCTAATTATTACACTTAAGCCTCACACTGCACATTAGACAGACAGGATATGTGATGCAGATTTTGTACCTTTGGACAGAGTCAGGCTAGCTTCTTCCCCTGGTTTCAATCTTCATGCTAAACTAAGCTTCAGTTCGTGTTTACCGTGCAGACAAGTCTTGTGTTTCCAGGAACACACTTAAAAGCAAGCACAGATGAATGGAACTGCTCTGATCTGTCGATTTGAGTGTTGGGGTTGTTTTTATATGAGACTGGCCTCAGTTATCTAGAGGAAGTGTTTGTGTTGAAACTGAGAAAATGACAAAACCACCTATAGGTAACAGCCACAATGATTACTTTTTTCCTGGTGCGTGTGCTCGTGTGTGTGACTGATGTCATTTGATACCACTTCTGCTCAGCCTCTACTCCTTCCCGTCATTACCTCTCAGTGTTCTTTCCCCCCATCCTGTGCTCTACCCTTATTTCCCCTCCCTTTCCGCCAACCTGTTTATCCTCATCACACTCTGCTCTTCCTCCACCAGAGGAGCGCGTGGCTCCATTGGAGGTGAGCCGCTCCAAACTGTCACGCCACCTTGAGGGCCTGGTGTTCCGTTGCCACAAATGCACCTTCACATGCTCCAGTGACCAGGCCCTGCAGCTGCACCTACAGAAGCACGCCGAGATCAAGCCGTACCAGTGCCAGCTCTGCTATTATGACAGCAGTCAGCGGAGCCAGCTAGAGGAGCATCTCCGCCTTGAGCACAAGGTCAGCCTGAATGCAGCTATGATACACATGAAGTTTTGTTTAACTTTTGTAATTGCTTTCTACAGTATAGGTTAGAAAATAGGAAGAATATGGTCATTGCAATTGTGCACAGTGTCCTCAATATACAGATTACTGCGAGAGATGTTTACACACTCTGTAATTCCAAATGTGGTGTTTGCTGGTTCAATGGGAGGTAATAGTATATAGAGCTTTTCTACCTTGTTGGTACTTCAAGCCCTTTAAACTGCTTCTCATTCACCCATGCACACACACACACACACCATCAAAACAGATCTCATATCCTTAAAAAACATCTCCAAAACTGATTGAGTTCATGTTCAATGAATCAGGCTAGTAAAATGAGTTTTATCTGCTAAAAAATGGAAATCTTTTAGTATAGCAGCAAAGTAAGGGACCCTGCATGTCAGCAGTTTTATATCGTGTTTAATAGGATTTTTGCTGCTGGAACAACAGTAGCTGTTATCCAGTATACAGTAAGATGTTTATGGGATTTAACAACACAGGCAATTGTTTTGTTTATTTTGCTGGTTTAGGTTCACAAAAACTCATGTACATGCTGCTAGCTCTTTGCATAGAATGTTAGCTGATCAAATGATAAAACATTTGACAATAAACACTGTACAAATGTTGATTTAACCACTAAGCTACTCCTCTGTGACTACAACGCTGCAGCAGTTTCACCTTTCATTTTAAAAAGAGAAAATACTGTTAATTATTTCCATTTATTGTGCATGCGATATTATATTTTAAAACACGTTTAAGACAAACTTCAGTCAGTTGAGAAATGATGTGAAGATTGCAATGGACTGTACAACGGACCATAAAGTGAATCAGGTGCACTAATAGTTGTCTCCATAAACCCTTCGACCTTGACTTCATTCTATGGTTTCCTTGAATGTGACTATAAATAAATGTAATGACAGCATTTCTACAGAAGCTTCTAAAGCTAAAATTAAACTGTGCTGCACCTTGACAGATGAGGAGATAAAAATATATATGAGTGAAATTGTCACCGAATAATACAGTGGAATAAAATGAGTAGATGCCTTCATATCAGATTGCTTCAGAACATTCTAACCACATCCAGGGGATAAAAAAAGTTTCATTTTCCGCTATTGGTTACTTGTGCAAGGAGCCGAGTACCTCTACATTCATGATTATTATCATCATTTGGTGAAATTTCTAAGGTTTTTGGTAGATAAAGGTCAAAAAAAGGTCATCCACATGTAGCCATCATTTAGCATTTCTCTGACACCCCACGTTGTGGGTCCTACTTGCACATCAGGCAGAAAATTACATGTATTTTCTTGTCATTGGAATAAATGTATGCCTCTGTCCTGGCAAAACTTAAATTTCTATTGTAGACAGTCAGTCACGATATTTGTTAACAAGAAGAATGAGAGCGAGACAGACAGCTACAGATCCAGAGGACTGGAGGGACGTTTTCACTACTGGGAAATGGATTGCCGGAGTCTTTAGGGAATATGAGAAGAGGAGTTACTCAGAGTGTGATAGGTTGTTGTACAACAACAACAATGCATTCATTCATTCTATCTTTGTTAATATACTATTGTTTGGGGTTTTCTTACTCGTTATCATATGCTGCATTGTGCAGGTGCATCCAAAGTCTGCTAATCTATTTGATTTAATACTTTTTGGTTATATATATTTCAGCCAGACCATTTCTTTGCCTTAGATTATAACAGTAAATTTGTGTCCTAGTGAATAAACACAAACAGAAACATGCATCCGCTGTTACTAAAGTTAGAGAAAAATGGCAAACCAAAACAATAGTTAGCCTAAATGTATTTATGCTTTTATTACTATTTATTATAAATAAAGCAAGAAAAAAATTGAATTAAAAGGACATTGAACATTACACTTCTCAGAGTTATGTTATATCAAATGTATAAATATCTCCTGTCTCGGATCAGGTTATTCGAAACTTTGAGCTGATGGGTCGGGTCAACCTGGACCAACTGGAGATGATAAAGGAACAAGAGAGCAGTGCAGAGGAGGAAGAGGAGAGAGAAATCATGGAGATTGTAGTAGACGGAAAAGTATCTGCAGAGGAGGAGGATGAGGATGACAACGAAGGGATGGATGTTATGGAGGAAATCGCGGAGGAACACAGAGAGGTGGATGATGAGGAGATGGAGGACAACATCAAAGAAGAAGAGGAGGAGGAAGAAGAGGAAGAAATAGAGGAGGAGGAGGAAGTCAAGGAGGTGCAGGAAGAAAAATCTGCCCAAGGTAACTACAGATCATTTTTGTCTCTCCAAGGACGATTTCCTTATTGTTATTCTGTTTCCTGTGTTTCTTTTTGCCTATAATTCACTGAAGGTACTACTACTACGTGTGGTTTGCTCGCTGCAGGAAACAGAAAAACTAACATCAAAAGTCTACAGAACATGAATTAACATTCATTTTGACACAGTCGTTGGTGTCGGCATTTAACATTACTGGATTCTTCCACTGACCAGTTATTTCAACTCTGTTTACCAGAGGTCCTTGCATCTCCAAACACCAGCAGCAGCAGCAGCAGTAGCAGCAGCTCTGGGCTGAGCAGTTCAGAGAAGCGCCTTCCCTGCGAGTTCTGTGGCCGCTGCTTCACCAACAGCACTGAGTGGGAACGGCATGTCCTTCGACACGGCATGTTAGTATTTGTTTCCTATTTTTCTTCTTTTTATCAATTGATGTATGTATAGCTCCAAGTACAGGTAGAAAAACTGTCTCTATCTCTGTCCGCTGTACTGAAGGGTTAGTTCTATGGTAGACAGTGGTGGTCTATCAGTGTTGGTGACAGGAACATCGTGACATCTACTGGATAGGGACCCATTTTCTCATAATACTTCCATGTTATCAGCTGTAGTTTGTGTTTAGTTCTTTATAGATGTTAAGATAAGCAACACTTAATCTAAGTAACACCTAGCAGAATCAATAGGCTTTCATTATTTTTTACTGTATTTGTTTGTTTGTACTGTATAAATTTTAGTGCTCTCTATCATTAGACCTTTTCATACAATGATAAATACCTATACATTTTATTTTTAGGACGGTTAACAACAGTCGGATGGACACCAGCACCACTTCAGCAACAGAGGCCTCAGCGTTATCTTCCACCGGCTCCTCTGTAGTGATGGACACAGGACTAGATCTGTCCAGCAACAGAAAAGAGGAGGAAAACCCTGCTGATCTATCACAGAGGAGTCAAAGCCAGTATATGGAAGACAAAGAAATGCTCGAGACCAAAAAGGATCAACAGTTTGGTTGAGCAGACTGTGGCCTCCTGGGATGTCGTGCTAGAAGATGATGACATTGGGTAGGCTCAGCACTATCAGAACTGAGCTGTATCTTAAGATAACAAATCAAAGGAAACAAAAGGATCGAAACTGACTTTTTATGAGTTGGCGCATCATTAGATTTTAGGTGTTACATATATAAGTATTAGGTTGTGCTTCATAAAACGGCTGAGCTCTTTTATTGGGCGGTCCCCTAGGACAGATCTTAATATATTGGTAACCAATAGTGAACAGAACTCTTTATTGCTGACATTCTGGTCAAATCTACAGTGAAAGATCCCACCTAAATAAAACTAAGCTATTTATAAAGAATGTTGTCCAAAATGAATATCTAAATTTAGCATTTTATTATTTGAAGCACCTTTTACACTCCCCCCACCCCCACGCTCATCCAAAAACCTGGGTAATGTAAATTTACCAAAAGGAAACAAACAAGAAACGAAAGCATTTACAACCGTGGCCCACTGTTGAACTACCTTTTCTTGTATCTTGCTAAAATTTAAGACTGTTTTCATCCAAGTCTCGTGTTAAATCTTTTTTTTTTTTTTTTCAGCAAGAGTCGCACCTTATTTTAGTAAAATCCTAAATAATTTTTTCTTTGTTCATATAAATACTGACAATGTCCCCAAATGTGTTTGTAGCAAATTGCTATATTTTAGGTCCCTCAATGTTATACTGCGTATAAGCCCTCAGCCTGTTGAACCCCTTTGCGTTTTGCATTAACATTATTTTATTGTCCAGCAATCACACTGAGAATTTGTGGAAATAATGGAATTAGTTTAAATGTCCTTTCCCCTGTAAGATCTCATGTTGTTTGTTATCTGTACCACAGTTAGCCTGTGCACTCAGCAGCTCAAATAACAACAGCAATATGTGTCATGACTGTACCCGTATGGTATAATCTCTGTTAGGGGTTAGTGTGAAACATCAGTAAAGGATTTGATAGTAGTGGCATCTTAATGAAGAGACAGATGTTACACTTGTCTTTTCAGTGCAGAACATAAGTGATTGGATGAATCACAGAATCCAGCCCTGTCCACATATTCTTCAGGAGGTTTACTTTAAATGTATCCAGAGGTGCACACCATATGGATCTTTATGAGATCTTCTAACTACTTGTCATCCTGTGCACGTTATATATGCTGGTTCACGGGATCAGGCTACATTATGTACAGACCAAGTGTCGACAACCACAGCTTTGTGCTGCAGCCAGAGCACAGTGCCTTAAAGTGCAGTTCCTCTAGTGGCCACTGTATTGCCTTAATCACTTAGAAAACTTTATTTAATTAACTAGAAAAACATCCAAGTTCTAGCTGAAAATATAAAACCAACTTTTATTCCCAAAAGAATTTAGAGTCAGGATAGCTGACTATCATTTACTTTAATATTACTTTAATATTTGCCTCAGTGGCAGTTTTGAGAGTCATTATTGAATTAAGATCAGATTAGATTGAACTTTACTGAACAAAGAGGTTTAAATCATTTGTTCAAACGAGATAAAATAATCTGTTTTCATCAACCTCAACCAGTAGTGGTAAAAGCTTTTGTTTAATTGCTAGGGTTTTGAGATATTTTGCTACCACCCTGATCCAACGGAAGTAAAAATAATTTAGTTAGTTATACAAGAAACGTTTAACAAATTAGAGCCATTTGCACTGGAATTGGTTTCTACCAGCTACATAGTCCTTGCTAGACTCCCCGCTGTGGATTCTACTTTTAGTATGAACTCCACAAATGAGATTTCATGCATTTTTGGAGCCATATTAGTTTAATTTACACGTGTCTCAGGCTCTCACAGTCATCTTTCGAGATCCAAATGACTGACAGGCTGGCTTGGAGTATTAAACTCATCTTTAGGCTACAAAATGCATCATCAGAAGGTTACGACCAAAGCCACACACACACGGCCATGTTTTCATTCAGTCTACAGTCCAGTTTTGACATGATGGCATACACTGATAAGACAAGTGTAAACAGGGCAAAAAGTCCCAAAACCACTGGTTCCAAACATATTTATATAGATAGAGACAGATAGTATATGTGCCACTGGGATTGTACTGTATAAAAGATTGAAGTTTTCTAAAGGTGTCGAATCCCCCAGCTTAAACCTCGTTCAATTCTCATCCTGTCATATCCTGCATTTATGTGCTTCTTTTAAGACTAAATTGTCTTGTTATTGTGGTTTATGGCAAAAGGCAGAGATAGTGTGTGTGTGTGTGTGTGTGTGTGTGTGTGTGCGTGTGTTGGAATTTGCTGCTTGAATGCCCTGAAGCCTTATAAGAAGTGAACAGCAATTAAGTCAATTTATGCCCAATTCCAATAAGACCAATAAGCAACGTCATTCAGCCTGAAATTAAATGGCTCATAACTGCATTATAAAATTTTCAGAGGAACACAGTTAATCTAATTCAATTCTTGGTACCAAAATATTTACCAAGCATGCTGTGTTTGCTGCTGTGATTGTCTTATCCTAAGCACTGAACTTTTGATGGACGTGAGTAATATGGGTTTGGACCAGTTCTATGGGTGGAACCCAGGTAAATAAACTACATGTTTGCAGCCATGTATAGTGAAGAAAACTACTCGTTAAGTGTTTGAACTGTGGTGTTTCAGAAAGGGTACTTTAACGTTTTGTTTTCCTATAGGTGTTCTTATTTTTTTTTAAAAAGAGAGAAAAAAAGAAATCTAAAGATAATAGACAACCCTTTAGGGGCTTTAAATAAGTCCCTGATCCAACAGTACTATGCTGTTATACAATGTCTGGTTACAATGAAAAATATCTCGGTTTTTGTACTGCAGTGTGGATGAACAGATGGGAAGTACAGTGTGATTGTACAATATTTAAACACATGAAGGAAAATGCTGTTATCTAATAATTAATGGCCAGGGTTTGGCCAAAAACATGGTAAAGACAAGAAATAGACATGTTCCTTTGGGAGCACTCTTCCTAAACTGCTTGGTCTTTTTTCTGGGCATGTCCACTCTCTGGGTTCCCAGTTGATATGTAGATCTCACTGGGATCTTGCTCATTTATGTCTAATCCAAAATCCGACTCGCCACTATCGTACGCCTATGACCAGTAAGAGCATCAGCTCCAAGTAGGCCTGTCCAGAATCTATCCAGTTGACAATAAGTGGGAATGTAGCAGCCCCACTCTGCTCCTCAGTCCTTGTAATACTTTTAAAAACCATTTCAGTTTTGTGCTGAATTTTTTGAAACCCCCCCTTTCCGTTTTTCAGGACCAGCTTGTAGCTTTTTGAAAGTAAACTGTTTAAAAACTGTTGTTGTAGTAATAAGCTTTGTAAGGCAGCTTGTTGCCCAGCTTGAACCCCCAGTGTAAGCTAGATGATAAACTGGGATGATGTGGGTAATGATGCTGTCAACCCAAAACTGTTTGTTGTTCTGTGATCATTATAATAGAAGATGACTATGAATCCCTCACTGTGTGCAGTCTCTAGACTGAAATATCCCCAGTTTACCCAAAGTTAAGCCCCTGCTGACAACACACTGGATACTTGTATATATGTTTAGTTTGTTTCTGATGCATTTCTCTTTTCAAACTGTTGTCTCCATAGTTTGACACTAGAATCTCTCCTTCTTGCCTTTCTTCCCATATAAATCTGATTACCTGATGGTGGGTTGTGATGTTGCCTAGAATGATTGTTTACAATTTTATTCCATTTATCTCTGGATATTCTGTAAATATTGTAATTCATTGTCTTTTTTTAACTTGATAATAAAGTTATCAGATAACAGGTGATTGTGCGTCTCTCATTTCTGTATAGCTACACCATAAAATAAAATTAAACCTCTTGATGTTATAAGACTTACAGCATAAGTTCGTTAAATATAAGGTGTAAGAAAAAGGACACAATTTGATTTGACATTCTTACCCAGGATGAACTGTAATAACTTCATCTAGCACCATACTTGCATCTAAATGTCACTTTGTAAACATATACATATAAATTTGTATATTTTAATATAACATTTTGTATTTGTTGATGACAGTGGGAGCACTAGTTCAGAAATTTAATTCAATCCTCGTGTCAAGCTGATCATCTTCGTCAAATATCTTTAATAAAATGTCTGCTTTTGTGCAACCTGTTCCCCATTTTCAATGTCATGTCCTTTGTAACAGAGGCCTTGTAACAACCAATAATAGGCCCTGTGGCTTGTCCACAGGAAATAGCTCCAGGCAGAGAAGGCATCTTATGGCCTTTACTCATGGTGTTACACCCTTCCACTCCTCTGTTTCTCTCTCCACTCCACACCCTGCAAGAGGGCTGCTGACCTAAAACCACAAACCCTGCCTGCAAATGCTACTTATGAGTGTGTCCTTGTGTGTGTTTTTGTGACTGTGTGTAATGTACATGCATGAAATGCAGCTCTCGTCCCCTATCACAAGTGAATTAGATCACTAGCTTTACTTACAGTTACAGTATGCGTCCATGTTACGCCAGCATCTTACTGTATCACTAAAAACAGCAGTTTGAGTAGTGTTTCTCTAGTTTCTTGCTATTCTAACACGTGCATTTCTTCTCTGCTTATTTTAAAGGTAAAGTCTTTATTTGACATGTCTAACATCATCTCTTAAAAATATCTCTAAGTCATCAGACATCTGACTATAATCTCTGTGGCTCACCACTTCAGAGCGGGCCAATGGCAGACTCACGACCCCTGGAGACAAAAGCAAGAGGCACAGACAGAGTGGGGAGAGGGGAAAAGAGGACACTGTTGCTGCTGCTGCTGCTGCTGCTGCTGAGTGGAGCAACATGAGGAATGCCTGATGAGTGTGTACTCAGGCCAAGGCAGGCGAGGGCACTGGTCCTGTCGTAATAAATGGATGACAGAGAGAGAGAGGAGGAGAGGATTGGGTGGACAGATAGAAGGGAATGTCAGGACAGAAGAAGAGTAAGGAGGGTGAAGAGGGGCAGAAGGATGGGAAGAGATCGTTGAGAGGAGTGGGAGATAAAGATAGACTGATGCATACGGTCATAAAACGTAAGAGGGAGTGATATGAGAATGAGGGAGAAGTGGCCTGGGGTAGAGACCCCAATGAGCTCCAGCATATTATCTCTGGCACTTAACAGTACTCTCAAAGTCAGACTGGACTGCACGTTGGACATCATATCTAGCTACAGAGTGCTGATTGTATATTAATGAAATTACACCATGCTTAGAAGACCTGTGATTGTTGAGTAAGCAGATGTTGATTAAAAGTTGCCATAAAGCCATGATTAACTTAAAGATTAAATATCCTTTGTCTGTGTATTTTGAGTAGATAAATCTGTTATCTGTGAAGGCCAATCGTAACTCTCAAATATTGAAATATTTAGTTAAATACAGCATTTTAAACTCTCCGTTAACCTCTGTGGAATAAATAAATGGATCAGATGGTGTCATACGTACTGCCCACCAGTAGGGGCGCTGCAGCCTGACTAACGTGCGTAGAAGAAGAGCAGTCATGGCGCCTGACAGTTTGTAATGAGCCAAAAGAGCAAAGATTCTTGCAAGTTGTATTTACATTGTTTAAACCAGGTTCCGGGAATACAAACTCAGTCGACAAAATGCAGATAACTTTGAAAACGTTACAACAGCAGACGTTCAAAATCGACATCGATGAAGAGGAGACGGTAAGAGTTGAGACCATACATTTGTGAAGGGGGTGGGCTGGGAGTTGGGTATGTCCTGGAACGAGTGCTTCAGTTTTTATCATTTATTATTAAACTATTGATAGATGACTCGCTGTAAACACGATGGAATAATTTTAGCTCTAGTAGCAGCACTAATTAAAAGTATGTAGTTTTGATGCGATGTGTTAGACCGATTTGTGTTTTTTATTAAATAAGGGTTCTGAAAGTAGTTTGTCTTGCCAGCATTTAGCCGTAACCCATTCAATGGTCCAAATAGGTGGACAGAAAAAAATAGCAATAACTGTAAGTTTAGCGTTTAATGTGTAGTAACGTTGGCACTGTCCGTCTTGTGTTGAATACGTCAAATTAATGCCACAGTATCGAGACAGTAGCAGCTAAATAATTAGCTAACACTTAGCTAATGTTCTGTAAAGTAACGTTAGTTAACGTTAGCGTAGCTAAGCTAACGCTTCTTATTGCATGTAGGGAACAAAGATGACATTGACTCAGCGTAAAGCAGCAGTAAATGGCACGTTTGGTGAAAGTCTAACTTAAACTCTCTTTTATTTAGGGCTGATGACCCTGATACTGTACATTTTATTAAAACTTGAGCTAACCAGCTATTATTTATATTTTACTTATTGGCGGTAGCTTAACCGTTAATTCTTTTACTTTTAGTTGATCTGCAGACAGTAACGCTAACTAGCTAAGTTAGCTACCGCTAAATAAACAATTGCTTCAATGTTAACTTTCTGAAGCAACTATGAAAACTATGTTCCATGTAATTCAGTTTAGTCAGGTATATTTTTTTTACTGTTTACTTGTCGTTTGAATGAAGTGCTACAATCAGTGTTTGTGATTTCGGTGACGTGTGGCCCAAGATCCTGACTCATCTCATCTAGTCAGCTGCAGTTTCATGACTATGTTAGTGGTTAACTTTAGTGCACACTTTGGACTTGAACTCATGCTAACTTTATGTAACCAGATAAATGGTGGTGTCATTATCAGGAAACCTGACCTGATTCCTTTTTTGCACAGGTGAAGACATTAAAAAAGAAGATTGAAGAAGAGAAGGGAAAAGATCATTTTTCAGTTGCCGGACAGAAACTAATATATGCTGGTAAGTTACAGATGTTAACTGTATAAATAGGGCTGCAGCAGTTATTTTTTAATATTGATTATCCTGCCTGTTATTTTCTCCTTTCAAATGCTTGATGCAATTTATAAATCACTAGATGCTGTATTGAGATACTTAATTCTTGTTTTGTCTGACCAACAAATTACAAAATGGAATTAGTACATTTTTTGGAAAGTTTCTCTTCTCCTTATATAGTCACAATCCACACTGGTTTATGTGTTTCTTAATTTACAATAAGTGCATATTGTTCCCTACAGTTGCAGGGAGCCAAGGTCTGTCATGAAAGTGAATGTGGTTCTGAGCACCAATGCACAATACGTGTGAAGCCGTCAAAGGGCCTAGTTTATTAAACAGTTTTATATTCCTTAAGCATTTTAATAATTCCAGTTGATTGACAGCTGACAACTTCTCCTAATAATCCAGCTTTTTTTAAAAAAGACAGCTGTGCAGCAGTAGGGCATGCACAGCTTGGACCCTCTCACTGAGCTAACTGAAAATGCTTTGTGCTGTTTATTTCATTGGTGATTCTCCCGTGGCTCTCTGTCTCACACTGCTGGGAAGCCCCAGTGTTTTTGTAGAGCACAATGTGGTATTTTTGACAGATCGCCTACTCTCAGTAAACTGACAAATGTTAGAAATGGGTTGAGCTTAATCTAATTCCAATAAATCGTGCCTGGATCCCCATACTGTGATTTGTTGGATTTGGCATAATTGAGTGTGCAAATGTTTATGCATGGAGTTTTTTGTACTATACATTCAGACGTCTAATGAAATGTATTTTTTCCATATAAATTTAGACCTCAAGTGTTTTATATTGGGATTAACAGCATTGCAAATATATACAGATATCTGTAAAGACACTGTGTCTATAGAAGCATTTTTAGATGGAAGCAGTCCTGTGCAAGACATTTTAGACATGATGCACTGCCATCAGGATGACATCTAGGTGGTCTCAAATTCATGGTGCTGCCTAACAAAAAGTCAGAATCATTCAGAACTATCCTTACTAACAAGTACAAGAAGTCCTGAAACAGATGGTGTGGCCCCCACAGAGCCCTGATCTTAACCTCTTTGAGTCAGTCTAAACTAAATCCACAGTAGAACTCTGGCAAGCTCTTAAAGATACTTAAACAACCTATGTACCAAGTACTTGAGAGACCGTGAACAAGTGTCTGTTCAAAGATGATTACTATACTATACTAGCTTAACTACCTTCTAACAACAATTTGTTGTTTGTTGTTCTGTTTTTCTCTTACTTTCAGGTAAAATCCTCAACGATGACACGGCTCTCAAAGAATACAAAATCGATGAGAAGAACTTTGTGGTTGTCATGGTAACAAAGGTTAGCAAATTAGTAGTATCTGCGGAAGTAGCTCAGTGTGATCAGTGCTAGAGTATATATTATTTTTAATAGCTAAGACGGTGTTCAAGCAAAGACACCCTTAAGTCGAATACAAGCCACAATTAATGTTTAAATGTCAATCTATAAACCATTGATCCAATTGTGTTTTTTGAAAATTGATTTGTAGCCTAAAACCGCCTCAGCTGCCCCTCAGCCTTCATCTGTCACGTCAACTCCCAGCACTACAGCTCCCGCAGCACCTACCACCTCAGCAACCAGCTCAGACGACTCAACAGAGCGTGCCTCTACAGACGACAAACCAGAGGAGAGACAGTCTTCAACTGCTGAACCAGCTTCCACCACTGCTGGGTAAAGATGGGTCATTGTTTCGCTTTAAGTATTTGTGTAATTTCAGCATGTCTTGATTTGAGAATTGATGCACAGGCCATGTCTTACCCAAGGTTTATTTTCTTTTCCAGAAGCTCTGAGGCATCAACAAACACAAATCTTATTGATGAGGCTGTTTCAAATCTAGGTAAGGCTGCATTTGTAAATCTAATTCGTAGATCAGCAGCTCAGCCAAAACATAATCCTGCTGTTTTCCGTAGCAACATGCAACTTTACAAATATTGTACTGAGTAAATCCTGCAAGTCTTAATTATTATGACTCATGTAGCCACCAGTGTGAATTGTCAGTGTTTGAGGCAGGTTGTTTATTTTTATGAGACACAGTAGAGAAATTAATCTTTATGATGCTAACTACATACAGTAAATTGCTCTCTCGTTATGCATAAAAAGGCGTTCAACCGATACATTGTTTTGTTTAATGAGCAGCTTCAGTATTATTTCTTTCACGTATTATATAACCTTGAAAAGCCTTCTGCATTTACCAGGTTAGTGACAGTAGTACTATGTTTGTGCGTGTTTAATTATAAGCTAATTTCACATTTTCTTTGTGGCTCTGACAGAAAACTACCAGAGGGACTCTTTAGACCCATTACTGAAATGCACTTACTGTTTTGGTGTTTGTGTGTTCCTTTAGTGACAGGGGCATCGTATGATGCCATGGTGAATGAGATGATGCTCATGGGCTACGAGAGGGAGCAGGTGGTAGCAGCTTTGAGAGCCAGCTTCAACAACCCAGACAGAGCTGTGGAGTATCTGCTCACAGTAAGAACTTACAGTTGCTCTGGCCATAGTGAATGAGTTGTAGACTGGGCACCAGCTTCAGAATGAGTGTGGTACATCAGCTTGTCCAGGTATGTGAGGTATTTTAAAATTATTGTATTTCATATTTTTTCTTACAGGGTATTCCTGGCAGAGATCAGAGCCGTGCTACAGGACCTGATGCGGTAGTGCCTCCAGTGAGTGGAGTTCCAGCTGCACCCACAGGCAGTAGTAGTGTCCCTGCCAACCCTAGTTCATCACCAAGTGCTGGCGGAGGTAAATGGCCATGTTCTAGTTCCAACAGCCCCAATCAGCAGATGTTTGTTTCTGTTATTATCTTTCAGTGTCTGCCTTCTTGCTGCTTACATTTTCTCCCTGATACCTTATGTTTTCAGTCAACCCCTTGAGTTTCCTTAGAAATCAGCCCCAGTTCCACGTGATGCGACAGCTGATTCAGCAGAATGCTGCGCTGCTTCCTGCCCTGCTGCAGGAGATCGGCAGGGAAAACCCAGAGCTGCTGCAGGTGAAGTACTGACATAGCTTGATGGGTAGCAAGATAAAAATGTCAATATATTGACGTATTTCATACTTTCAGCATTAGAGTCTTGTGTCACTTAAACATACACTCCAGGAAATTTTAAACATAACATTCAGCCTACTTATCACATGGTGTACAACGCAACCTTTGAAACAGGGCGTGTGCAGCTGTGTGAACATCTCAAAAAAATTTAATCCCTCAGAAAATCAAAAAAATACTTAAATTCCATTTATAAAAATTGGGAATAAAAACCCCAGAACCAATTTTTCCAGACTTCTGTTACATAAAATTCATAGGTGGACCTAAAAGATTCACAAAAGATTATCTATTAATTTTCTGCTTCTTATCCAGTTTAGCTAGCAAAACTTTGACCTAATTGTTTTTGTACATACATTCATGTACTTTGGAAATAATTGTAGTTCAATTTGTTTTCATTGACTGTGAAAACACGACGCTTCCTAAAATACAAGTGCTATGGAACAATAAACCGTTTCTGTGCCTCCACCTGTAGGAGATTAGCAGCCACCAAGAGCAGTTCATCCAGATGCTGAATGAACCCAACCCAGAAGCAGTGCCGGCAGGTGGAACAGGAGGAGCAGGAGGAGCAGGAGGGATGGGAGGTGATGCACCAGGCGGGGGTCACACCAGCTATATTCAGGTCACACCACAGGAGAAAGAGGCCATTGAGAGGGTGAGGAGGAACACAGGGCTGTTGCTAACCATGTCAGGATGAATGTCAAACATCAGTGCAGCTTTACTAATAAGGCTGCAGTATGATGCGCAGTTGATGATTTTACCAAAGTCCTTCTGTGTATATTCTTCACATTGTAGAGATAGGTAAACATGAAGCACAAATTACTGTTTGCTTACTAAAGAATGACTAATTTGCAGCTTCTCTTTCTAATTCCAGCTAAAAGCCTTAGGATTTCCAGAGGGACTAGTTATACAAGCCTACTTCGCTTGTGAGAAGAACGAGAACTTGGCAGCCAACTTCCTTTTACAGCAGAACTTTGACGACGATTGAAAGAGCCATCTTCGTTTGACGTGTTTTTCTTATATCTTCCTCTACTTTTTGATTGCTGATATTGAATATATGTGTACAACAAGCCTTTTACAATTTCAAGTTTTATTCACCACTTTGTTATTTCATCTTGTAACACTGGATCATTATCACAAGGCTGACAGGCTGTTATTTGTGATCGGCTCGAAATGGAGGAACAATTAAAGTACAGTAACTGTGCATCAGAAATTACATGTGTGCTATTGATTTTTTTTTTCTCAATACTTAAGTTGAGACAATATGATTTTTTTTTTTTTATCTACAGGGCTTGCAATGGCAGTATGTTTTGTGTTGTAAGTGATGTTGGTCCAGGCTCGATTGAAAGGTTATGACAGCATTCATTCATTTTCAGTTTTTGAAGTGACGAAATGGAGATTTGAAAAGTTAAAAGTTACATAAAAAGATGTATGGCATGGGGACTTAACCCTAACTCACTGTTTAATCACTCATCTGCATGTAAATCAACAAGTATTGATTGCTATCAGGAAGTCTGAATGGCAGAGCATAAATAAAAGGAGAGAAACATGTATATAGTTTATATACATGTGGTAGAGTTACGTTGAAATGACTTTGATTTTTACAGGAAAAAAATAAAGTTTTCAGAAAAATAAAATTTCTATGTTTTTCTATGTGTGTATGTTCACTTCACTGTGATTAATTTGTTATTAAGAAGTGTGTTCAGATAAGTTACCCATTTAAGACTGCAGAGATTAATTTAATTAAAAACCATTCTTTATATTTTTCTGATTAAATATCAGGCTTTTTAGTAGTTTGAAAAATGTATTAAAATTGTATTAAAGGCCTAAAATGAAAAAAGGAACGTTTCACACAGGACTACATTAAGGCTTTAGAGATAAATGACAGAGGAGCCATAAATGTGCTTAAAATGGAATTGACCTACAGGGGGCAACATAGACCACAATGTGATTCTAATGGTTAACACTGACATGAACCTCATGACTACAAAATGCAACAAAATGTGTATAAAAAAACATGAAAGTTAAAATAATACTTGAAATACATCAATACAATTTGGCCTCTAAAGATAGTTGAAATACTGTATGTGAATTGAAACTAACCTCAAACATAGCCTCTTATTGCATTTCCGTCTTTTTTGCCACCTTTTTACTTTTTATTTGATGAATTTCAAACCGTTTTGCAAGGTGCTGTTATGCTGTCATTCTGTACAGAGCAAAGTCTTTATTCTGACTTTTTATTTATTTTTGAAAGGTTTCAATACTTTCAAAATTGGATGTTTTTTCACTAAATCAAGAAATAAGTTTTGATGACGTTGACATTTAATTTAATGGTAAATTACAAGACTTTAAGGTTAAAGATTTTTAGTGAGAAAAATACAATATGGGAAAGCTGCTGCGTGGACGTCAATGACTCCACACCATCAGCTTACTTTTAGTTTTTTTTAGTAGTGTCTGAACTGATGTCTCTGTCTGCTGTCGTGCACACCGAGCTTTCATTTATGTAAATTTATTATCAATATTATGTAGCTTTTTAGGCAAAAAAGTACGTAGTGAGATGTATGTACATAAACAGTGTAGACAAATGCATAATAATAATCGTGTAGCACAAACATATGAAGATGTTATCTCCCTGTAGCTTGTTGATGGGTTCATATTCATGTTGCACACCTGAGCATGCCGATCAGATTTAGTGTCACCCTTGAATGTCAGCCTGTAACCCGGTTGTCCTCCCCATTCTTCCAGCTGGCAGGTGGAAAGGGAAACCCATGGAAACAGGACACTGTAGGAGTGTATTTGTGAAAATCTTTTTTAACAGCAACATTGTGTTAGCTTGCCTGTGGCAATCTCACTATTATCAGGGGGCGTATTGGGTATCATCTGATTGCGAGTTATTGCTGCCATTTAAATGTGCTTCTCTATTACACCAGCAGGGAAATCTACAATTACAATAACTAGTGAGGTTCATTCATTTTTCTATGCACCTGATGTTCATTTCATGGCGTCACCTTGTTTTTTCTTTAATGAGGTGATGGTAATGAAGATAGAGAGTGAGTATCATCATGGTTTCCTTATTTCAAATACATTTTTTATTATACTGTAAAATACAAAACAATAACAAAGAAATTTTATTTACAAATGTACAAAATTCATGATTATATTACATATTTAAGCTATAAACAAAACATCTTTGTTCAGAGTTTCTCATTCAATACAAAAATATGAATGTCTCATATAAATTATTGCACAACTGCAGTGCGTTAAAGATTGCCATCACCATTAAAAAAAAAAAAAATGAAGCGTTCACCTGATTTAAGTCCGATTGTGGAAGAGAGGTTTCCAAGAAAAACACAACAACTATATGGCATTTTTCATAGTTTTCACCCATTTGGTATATTTTCCTTAATCTTTGGTACCTTTTCTTTAAAAAACAAACAAAAAAAAAACTTTCTACAGATTCACTGAGCACCATTCTGTTTAAATTAACATTGTACCTGAAATTAATGGCATTGCAGGTGAAATGTGTATATAAATATAGATGTATTTATTAATACAGTATTTGGACAGTGTGTATGTGTTAACAGAGCCTTTAATGGCGTGTTGCTGGCAAAAGGCCTCTGGAGATGTTTGTCTGTTGCTCCTGGTTTTCCCTGACAAAAATACATTTCCAGTTAAAAGTTGTTGGCACCTGGTCCTCCAAGTTTTGTCGGTTAAATAGGACAAATTCCAGTTTGGTCCCTTTTCATAAAAGGTTTACAACCCTGACTGAGAGTTCTCGTCGAGTCACCTGCACAGTGTGCTGAGATGGGATCAGTCTTGAGAGAGTAATGCTCTTTTTGCTGTGAACGCCACAGCTTGTCTTGTTGCTTGACAATGTCTTGAAGGCAAAGTATGGTTTAAAAAAAAAACAAAAAAAACAATGTCGGTCACAAGTTTTTTCAGGGTTCTGCTAATATATATTTTATCTCTGGAGCCTTCATCCATTGTTATCCAGTTTGGTCCTTCAACCATGTCTCATAAGTGTCTCTTCATATGGAGAGCAAGGTGGTCTGACCTTGAGAAGGCCCGGTCACATTTCTGACACTGGAATGGCCGGTGGCCCGTGTGTTTCCTGTAGTGACGTGTGAGCTCGTCTGAACGTGCAAACTTCCAACCGCAGCCTTCCCAGTCGCAGTGGTAAGGCTTCTCCCCTTTGATGGGAACACAATACACAGCAGTTAGTGCTGGCCCTGAGGATAAACTGGCCCAACCTTCCCCAACTCCAAGAGAAAAGAGGTCCATCCTGTCCTGCAG
Organism: Anabas testudineus; assembly: GCF_900324465.2. Lineage (NCBI taxonomy): Eukaryota > Metazoa > Chordata > Actinopteri > Anabantiformes > Anabantidae > Anabas > Anabas testudineus. The sequence continues at coordinate 7,279,771 of NC_046621.1, read as the reverse complement.
CTACTGCATAAAGGCTAAACTCATCAGCCCACATTTTGTATTTGAGCAGGGATCAGTATCAACCTGTTTCACTGCACCTGCCAAACAGTTCCCCTCACCCAACCCCCACCCATCGAACTCTCATTCATTCAACACAAACATTCGCTGCACAATTAACTTATTATGAAAGTGTTAAACATCGTTCCAAAATAAATCTCAACAGATTAATCCAGCTTGATGACAATAAAGAAAGCTATCTGCACTTACATAAATGGCGGAAAAAAAACAACGAAGGAATGAATGAACAGTAACAGTTACATACCTGTGTGCGTGCGGTGATGCGCTTTGAGGTGAGAGCTCTTTGTGTACGTTTTCCCACAGCCAACGTAATCGCACGTGTGCGTGGCGACTCTCTTCCTCGGCCAGGACCGTCGACCACGTTTAGGCTTTGGCTCTTCTGGCAAGCAGTCCCCACTAGAGATCATAAGGGACTCTGTGGTGTAAACAGAGTAAACAGTAACAGTCAGTGGCGTTTATATACATTATCTCCATGCACATGTTCAAATATATCTGTGTAATAAGGTCAAAGATTCTCTTTGGCTGAATAATTAGCAGATCATTCATCATCTTTCTGGCCTTTACTGAAGAAAACACACATTTCAGATACCTAAGCTGGTAAACAATTAGCACAATACCCCTCATCAATTATTACATTTCTGTCAACTTTGAGTTGAAAACATTACATTTAGTTTGTCAGTATTTCAAGTCTCGTTAGAACGATCGTATAAAGGGGCACGATCAATAAGAGAATCGCATTTCAGTTAAACAACCATTGTAAAACTACTGAATATTATTATTTTGCCAGGTTTAAAGAGATTTCTGATAAAAAGAAGTTAATTTGATGTAGACTTTAAACCCTTTCAATCACTGGTTTTATGGTATGGAGTCTAATTAAACCCTTGAGCTTCAGGTTTAGGTAGGTTCAGGTTTTAAAATAGACTATGAAAGGTGTTAGTCTGTTTCCTATGTACTGTATGTGCTTATTTTCTTTGTCTACCTTACGAAATCTATGAGAAATATGTTCTAACCTTGGTACTGCATCGATGATGACTGAGGGTAGGAGGTGTAGCCCTGCGGGGAGCTATGGTGGTATCCCTGGGGAGGTAGAGGGATCTGCGAGTGGGGATGTCCCAACACCTGGTGCTCCCGGCTCAGAGGATGGTCTGGGGAGAGGGAAGAAGATGAGGATAACCTCCCGCCTGTTATGGATCGCCCTCCACTAGGGAACCCGTGTAGATCCAAGTGTCCAGGGCGCTGCTGCTGGCTCCCTCGGCCCTGGGAGTTCACCCCAGCCATGTGTAGGTCCATGGGCTGTGAGATGGTGCAGTTACTGGGGTTCTCCTGCTTTATCCTGTGGCATGTAAAGGGCGGTGAGGCACGTGAAGGAGTTGGGTCTGACACAGCATTAACACAGGCCTTGCTTACGTTCACGCCTTGGCTGTATTCTCCAATGTCCATTGTTGTCTTCACCACAAACTTGCCATGGAGGCTGGTGGGGTGGAGGTATGCTGGGTCTAACTCTGGTCTCATGAGCTCTGCCACAAAGCCCCCAGAGGGCGAAACGTCATTGATATCTGGGATGGTATAGAGCAGCTCACTGGCAGTGCCCTGAGGCGAGGGGAGAGGGTACGATGAGGAGAAAGAGCCAGGGGAAGGAGACAGGGCCTGGGCAGAGCTGCATGCCATGGCCTCCTCCTGCTGCTGCTGCTGCTGCTGCTGTTGCTGCTGCTGTTGCTGAAGAATGGAGTTTGACAGAATAAAATCGTAATCTAAGTCCAGGTCTGGCTCCGTGTCTTTCTTGGACATGCTGGGGCTTGTTGTGCTGGTGGCGGTGGGATGGTCTGGGATAGTGCAGTTGCTTCCGGCTGGCACACTGAGCCTCCTAAGATGGGACAACTCCTCCTTCCATCTCTAGAGGAAAGTTACAGAGGCATTAATAGTGTACTAGTATAAACTGCCTGTTTCTGTCATGTTACTAATACTGGCCAAGAAAATCACTTGTGACTGTGTCCTGTCCCACTTACAAATAGGTGCATGTTTGCATAAGACACCAGATATAAGTTAAAGCTGCAAGCAGAAAGAAACCTGGGTCTCTAATGCAGAGTGACTGTTATGACAGCTCAGCTACAGAGCAAAGTCTGGTGTAGCAAGTGTCCTTGGCACAGAACACTTACTTGAATACAGATTTGCCTTCTTCGTCATTAAACTGCATTGGAAAGCAGGAGGGGGAGTGCCACACACTACCAAGTAACACTTGTCTTTTACGAATAAACAGTGAGGCAGGAAGAAAATGATCAGGCCGAAAAAGCCATCAGGAGATTGTTGCAAACCATGTGGAGATTATTAAACAATCTAATGTAAGAATACACCAAGTAATCTCCATGCTTGCTGAAAGACAGGAGAAGCCTATGTGCTGTAAAGTGGTGCACGCCCCAGCAGAGCGTGTTGTCAATCCTTAACAGTGCACATAATAACATGGAAGCGATCTGCACTGTAAATAAACTGGCTACAGATCCCCCCCCCCCCACACACACACACACAGTCACATTCAGACATCCATGGCTATTTGGCATATAATAAGAGGTGACCACAGGCTACTCACTAAATTGGCACTTCCTGTGGATTTACTCTTGACAGTAGGGCCGCTGGCAAACGTGGATATGGATGGCAGAAGAGTCCCACCTAATGCCATCTCGACGTCATTTGGAGGCTGCCTGAAATTTAAACAGAAAACATCTTAAATCCTCGTGGAGGGAGGGGGGGATGAAGATCTTGGAAGCGCGGCTGCAGCCTGTTATAGTCCACAAGCAGATGCTCATCGGTCAAATGCTGCTATGAAAAGTTTCTCAACAAGCTCCACACCTCATCTGTGGGAATGTGTGGACCTCTCTCGGCGGCTCCTCGCTGCGTTTGCACTTGTTAAATATCCCCGGGTGGAAAGTTTGCGCTCCTCGCCGCGCGTCACGCTATATGATCCAGGACATGCCGCCCCGCTGACGGGCGCGCACACGGACGTCTGGTCTGGAGGTCTGAAGCGGCGTCTCCGGACGCGAGGTGGGAACGTGTGTGTGTGTGGGGAGGGGGGGAAATCCCTGGCGTGTGTGGCCGTGCAGGGACCGGCAGACTGAACTGAGGGAAGCGCCCGAGAGGTATCCTTAAATCACTGGTGCTGGACACGCCTTCGTTGCCCGGCAACAAGCGAGGAAAAACATTAGCGCGAGGGAGGGAGCACGTGGGGGAGGAGGGAGGGCTGGGGCGAGCAGAGAGAGAGAGAGAGAGAGAGAGAGAGAGAGAGAGAGAGAGAGAGAGAGAGAGAGAGAGAGAGTTTGTTTGTATTCATAGCAACAGTACCTATCCTCACTGCTGTTATTCCTGTGCAGTGTGGGTGAAGACGCATCTTTCCAGATATGAGAATAAAAGTGGCTGTTATTTAATTATGCCTGGAGCGTCACCCTCAGGTGTGGAAACACCTGGAGGTCAGAAACACGCCTTTATTAAAAATAGGCTGCCTATCCCCTGCATTTAAATTACATCATGGAAGGGTTCTTATTCTAGAGGGGCCCCAGGGCAAAAAAATGAGTTGTTGACCAGTTTCTTATTTCGTCCCCCAGACACACTCGTGCAAAAAAAAAAAAGCATTAGCTGGTTAATTGTTTAGTCAGTTGACAGAAAAATGTATATTAAGCAATTTAGATAATTGTCAATAAGTGTTGTAGTTCAAGTTCAACTGTGAGTGTGGCTTTTCCCATTTGTAGTAAACTCACCATCTGTAGGTGAATAGCAATAAGAAGATGTTAACTAGGGAACAATAATACAGTGGCAAGAAAAAGTATGCAAATCTTTTTAGAATTGTGGTTTTCTGCATTTGATTTGTCATAAAACGTGATCTGATCTTCATCTAAGTCAAAAGTGCTAACAAATATAATGTGCCTAAAGTAATACAAACAAAACAATTACCATAAAAACCTTGCAAGTGCAAGTGGAAAAATCTAATTGGAGTCAGGTGTTAGCATACCTGGAGTCTTATTAAGAAAATTATTTTGAGGGTGTGGACTACAGCTACAACATGTTGTGTTTGTGCCAAATTAAGAAGAATGTGCTTATGTGAGCCATGACTCGACAAAAGGAGCTTTCAAAGGATCTACGATCAAGAATAGTTGATTTACATAAAACTGGAAAGGGTTACGAACAGATGTCAAAGACTTTCACCTTTCTACAGTTAGACAAAATGTTTTGTGGACTGATGAAACTATATTGAACTAGAAAGTGGATCTGGAAAGAACACTATGTCTGGCATATAAAGGGCACTACAAATCATCATGGAAACATCCTTCCCACTGGAAAGTATGGTGGAGGAAACGTCATGAATTGGGCCTGCTTTGCAGCATTAGGACCTGGCCAGCTTGCAGTGATTGGGGGAAAGATAAATTCCCAAGTGTATCAAAAAAATTGTTCAGAATAATGTGAGAATGTATGGAGGTCAGCTAAAACTAAGTAGAAGTTGGGTGATGTGTTATTATTTTAGGCATATCGTATTTGTTAATACTCCTGATTTAGATGACGATCAAAAAAGAAATTCCAAAAGGTTCACATACTTTTTCTTGCCACTTTATCTGCAATTCTCTGATTTTATTGACTAAGCATAAGTTATCAGAGAAACTGTAGCTATAATTTCTACAAATTATTACATTACTTTTCTTTACTATTCTGATCTTTTGTGAAATATTGGATGAGACACTGCGAGGCTGTGGGTTAGGTGGGTGACGACTGTGTCACTTGCTCAACCTGTTTCAAAATGTATAAGTGGATTTAGTTGCAAGTGATAAAAGATACAGAACACATATTTTACCAGAGAACTAGGACAGAAATTGTAGATAATAATGCAAAGTATTATGGGTAATCTTAATCTCTGGGTTTAAATTACATCCCTGGAATTGCAATAGGAGCAGACAAACCAACAACACATCCAGGCACTATTGTGTAAGTAGCCTCAATGTTTACCATGTACATATAGATAAATACTTATGTTGTATCTTCACATGTTCCCAATAACACAGTCCTAAACAATCAAACAACAGAAGTTAAAACTTTATGAAAATTCCACACAAATGTGATTTACAGGAAATACAGTTATCATGTTTTAGGTTTCTGTGCATTTTAGTATTTCTTAAATTATTTGTTAAAGACATTAATGTTATAGCAAGAAACCACAATTAAGTGAATCTTAAATAATTTTTATTATATATATATATATTACTTATAAAGGCGATTTAATTGAACATGTTACATTTAACACTATAGAAAAACTCTATGGGAAAACCTTTACCTGGGAAGATTAAATTGCTGTGAACTGTTTAGTGCTGAGTTTGAATTGGGTGCAGGCAGTGTTTGCTCAGAGCTAGCAAGCTAACACAAACCTCTCTATCCAGCATAATTAGACACATTGACTCAAGAGTTCAGGGCAAAAGCAAACAAAGCGCTTGCCACTGATCCTGCTGCATCAGGATCTTGAACGTCAGGCATGTCAACAAACATGCCGTCACTTCAACAGGACACACTGAACGTAATTGTCTGTTGGTGTCTTCATTCAAAGTTTTAAATTGCATGAATGCATGTTACTTTGGTTGGGCAAACAAAAACTGGTGGGAAGAAAATAGCCGACAATGGTATGGGAGCTTTGTAAATAGAAAATGTATCCTGTTGGACAACCTATGATTTATTGTTTGATATATTAACAGTTAGACACTTAATATGTATCCAAATAGTCATATGTTGTACCTTTGTCATTGCATGTGAAAGAGTGATTACTTTAAACCTGCGATGTTTAAGCTATACGTCTTGTTCTTGAAGACCTGTTTCGTACAGCATGTACAGTAGGGACACAAAGGGAGCTATGTCATTACAGCCATATTCTTTATGGCGGAAGATAATGGTTTTGAAAACGATCCTGAAAACAAAGGATTGACATAGACAGCTGTGGTGCTTCACAACACAGCAATGGCAGAGAGTAGGGAAAGTAGATAAAGGAAGGGAAAATGACACTACAGTGTGTGCGTTTCCTGACACACTGAAGTCATGGTGATTGAGTAATTCACTCGTGAATGGAGTATGTTAATGCAACACTTGCAGTATGAGATGAACGGATGTAGTGCTGAGGATAACCAGCATGCCATGACAATATGTTAAAAGCATTGGTGACATAAAAACGCAATGCAGATAGATTGAGGTAATGTTATTTTATCAACGAGTATAACGGTTGAGTACTAACTTCATACCTCAGAGGTGAAATATTTTCCTCTCATCGCCTTCAACAAGTGCCCTGATTATGTTGTTTCTCTTTGTTCTTATCAGTGTGGATCAAGTGTGGATGTCATATATGTGCATGTGTGGATGGACACATTGAAAACAGTTATTGTTTCAAAGGTGAGCTCAGGTGTTGTTGACTGTGCTGTGAGAGTTTCGACTGATCAGGCATTTGGTATTTTCAAAACAGTCACGGTACAGCTAACAAAATCTGTGGTTATGCTAATATTATATTGGAGCTAACACAGTTGTGAACACTGATATTGTGTAAATAGTGTGAAAAGCCAAAAAAAATGTGACTGCACAACTCTTGAGTATTTTAGTTTTCCCCTCTTGGGGTGCAAGTTACTGACATGACTTTACATCAGTGTCTCTCAGTCAAGTTTCCCCTCCTGGACGGCACCCAAGAGAATATGAGTACCAGCGGATCATAACTGCAGATACTGAGGTTTTCAGTGCTCTCTTCCAGATGCTGTTCAGTAATTAAAAAATAGCTTTCATTCTTTCCTTAATTCTTGAAAGCTGAGTCAAGCTTTTTGATTCGGAGTGCTGCACTTTCCTCCACTTCACCTCGCATTAGCTGGAGTACAATTATATTCCGAGGGACTTTGTGCCTGTATTGTTACCAAGTATAAAGCCAAAGAATCTTTGAACAGCTCGTGTAACAAGGTGCCAACTGTAGGTGTAATTGGAATAATTATTTCCTGTGGTACAGTGGCTTTTAAGACTTGAAGAGCAATATTTTTAAAGTCAGTGGACAACTTCACTTTTACTGTGCCAAAAAAGGTATGTAAAAAAAACATAAAATATAAATTCAATAAGTTATATTTATATAATATTTGTTTGTAGCTAATGTACACAATTCTATTTATTTTACTATACTACTCCTAGTAGATGTGTCCCAGGACTACAAGCTGCTATTCAGTCATATCAATTAAGAGAACAATAAAGAACAACTTGCTGTTTATCAGTCACTGTATAAGCTTTAGCTGAACAGACTTTAGTGCCCATTTATGATAGTCTTACTCTTTAAAAGAGTCAGAGCTAGTTTTTTAGCTCAACACAGGTTTTAGGTCCACACCTGTTGCTGTGAATTCAGACATTCACCAATCAACTGGGCTTAGAACATAAATCATCACAGTGACAGACATTGGTTACAGTAATTTCTATTACTAGACAGTTCTGTACTTTAGTTTTCCATAGGGCTACTACATGAACAGATGGGGCTGGTTGACAGTTCTGCTGTGTGATGGTATGCATATGGATGAAGTCTGAGTCAGTGGGGGCTGTTTGTTTGTACAATCCCAGCCAAGCCTTTAAAGCTGGACAGAGCTGTGGCCAGGCTGAGATGCAACCAACCAACGCTGAGCTTTCGTCGCGTCATCTAATTTAGTGGTTGTCTTCCACTCTTGTGTAGGAAAATGTGGTTGGGGTAGCCTATTGGGTGGTGGTCGTGGTCATTCTGCATGGCTTGCGTAAAGCGAAATTGGTTTAGAAGCGGAAGCGGAGAGGGGGAGAAGCCAGCAAGAAACCGACAGAGAAGGAAGAGAAAGCTCCTGCCGGGCGGCAGGCTGTCCAGCCTTTGCCTGCCCTGGGATTCCTCAGCAGCCTTAAATATGCCAGTTATTTTTAACCAGCTACGTAACAGAGCCCAGCGCCGGCCCCCTCTATTACAATATTTCCTTTCTGTCAAGAGGGGAAATGGAGGGGAGCCATGCTTCCTGGTCACATGATGCAGCTCAGGCAGCTGAATAAAAGACTTACAACAGGGAAAGTGGGGAAAAAAATGAAGGGAGGAGAGGAAACTTGGTTGGCTGCCTCATACCCACGCACCAGCCCACATGTTCAGTCAGCACCTCCTTTCTCCAAAGTTTAACCCCCTCAGCTGGCCAGATGAGGCGTCAGATGAGGCAGTTTGTTTTAATCACATACACAGACGTCAGAGGCCAAAGGGCCCAGAGCAGAGATTTGTGTATGTGAGCTGCAGAGGAAATGAGAGTGTGGGTACAGCGCATCAGCAGACGGAGGGATGGAGGGAGGGCCCTGTGACGTCAGGCCAGGGACCCGCCAGGATTAGAAACCTCTAAAAAGAAAAGGCCTGGGACTGGACTGCCAGAGCTAGAGCGAGTGTGTGTCTCTGTCTGACATGGGAGACTCAGGGACTTCCCATGAGCTCACCTTGTTGACATATAGAGAACTTGGACTGGTCCATGTCTCAATCTGCACTACCCCCACTACCAGCAAAATGAGCACCATGCTTGAATCATAGACTGTAGCGTGTGACTGATTTTGATTTGTTTCACATCCATAATGGACACATGTCAGTTTACTGTGAGTAAAAGTGGCAGGAACGTTCATGGAACACTAAGTATGTAGGATGTCACTGAGTTTATACCATATGATGCAGCTGGCAAAATTGTAAATAGTTCTTGTGATGGTGGTTTCCCGAGGTTGAAAATTCAAGATGTAGGTTAAGATTGTTCCAAATATGAAATGAACTTTATAAACTTATAGGGAGAACCCAACAATCTCCCTTGAGCAAGCACTAGGCGACAGTTGAGAGGAAAAACTCCCTTTAGTTTAAGGAGGAACCCTTCAGCAGAACCAGGGTGAGAGTGGGTGGCCATCTGCCTTGAACGGTTGTGGTGAGGGAACAGTACAGAGACAATGGCTTTTAGGAAAGACAGCTTTGCCTTGACATAACATTCATTATACCCGGTGTGCTCAAAATGTATTCTGAGAAGCAAAAAACATTTGTGTGTGTGTGTGTGTGTGTGTATGTAAAAATAAAAACACTTGCCACTTCTTCCATGTCCTACTCCCCATTACAGCGACTTAGAAATGACTGGTGCTTCCTGAAATTATGATTATATGACAAAACAAAAGATGGGTCATGTTACCTTTTGGCTCAGCTGTAGCAATTTGAAGATAAAACCAGTCATGTTGTGTCTAACTCTGGTGATGTTTAAACCACTTCAATTGCAGTGCATTGCTGTGAGAGTAACAGATTAAATGTTTATGTAGGTTGCGACTGAGAGAAAAGGGGGATTCACATTTAGGGATAATTCAAATCTTTGAAGGTTATGATGAAATAAAGTGCAAATCATGGGAATTGTTGAAGGAAATCACGTCTGATTCCGTGAAATATAATGCTTTTGCAATACTCTTGTTAATAAAAACCAAATTATGTTGAAATAAATTCTATCCTATTTGCTTACATGGTTTGGAATGGGAAAACAATAAGAGACATTGTGAAATAGCCAGTTCTATTGATTGGTATAATGTTGGAGCATTTAGTTGGTGAGCCCCTCAAGCTTAATACTTACTGTTTTATTTAAATATGACTCACTGTCTGTGCAAACAAGGCAACGTCCTTAATAAAATGGATAGTGTGTATACTAAATAACTGTAGGGTGTAGACAACACAATGTAAACATGGAAAAAACACTCAATTCCAGTGGTTTTTTAATCACAATTACAAACGTACTTTAAGAATGGGCCACGTTAACATTGACACACTAGTCAGCAGCATCTGTTGGCTATAAACGACATCTAGCAAGTAACACTTTGATAGGCTTTTCAATGCAATGGGAGGCAGTTAACTTAGCTCCAAATAGGCCAAACTGCAGGTGCAGAAAAAATGTAACAGGAATAATCCCAGAAATAATGATAACATGTGGTGAAAAAAAGAAAATAAAAGTATTGCATTCATAAGGTGAAGCTGGGACATTTGTTGAACATTGTTCCATTCTATAATTTAGCTAATCAGCAAGTTAATATGAAACACATCTGTCTATCACTATCTATGCTAAAGTACTTATCTTTTTTAAAATGATCCCATTATTTTGCCCACCCCTGTATCTGAGTCTTAAAAAGTCTCATTTCAAATAAAGCCGTTCAGTCACACTCATAAAGCTATGTGTAAAGGCCGTCAGAAAACCGAGACCACATCTTTATAGTGTTATAGGGGTTCCTATAGAAACATGTGACTTAACATTGTTTTTTATTCCTCTGTATAAAGTCATATCAGAATTGCTGCTGAACAGCAATTGTGGCAATCACCAGCATTCTTAAACCTTCAAGAGCGCTCTGGCACTGAGTCAAAGTCAGCTAATAGGTCGTCGATCCTCTCAGCGCACTGCTGCTAAACAATGCCTGTCCCATTTTCACCACACTTGATTATATCTTTATGTTCGTGAGGCACGTTGGAATTTGAGATGCAATATGATAAAGGCTCAGGGGTTCAGTATGTGATTTACAGAGCTTTGAGCCTTGTATCATTGCAGGAGGAATTTTAAGCATCTGTAATGTGAATTTTGAGCTCTCCAGCAGATTTAGCTTAAGCCTACATACAGTACTTTAAAATAATGTTTTTGCTAAAACTAACAAATAGCCAACACATCATATGCTGATGATGAAGTCTGCAGATAAAGTGCTTGGCATTAGAATATGCTGAAATTCATGTGGTGATTATTGGCAGACTAGAGAATAGCCTCTACGTTCCTGAGAAGGTGCGGACGGCTGTTTTCCCACTGGGAGCGGTTGGGAATGTGTGACCTTTTCCACCGATTACCATTTTTCAGACTCTCAGTGAAACATGCCTACAATTGGTGCAGCCATTCAGAGATGCAAAATGACTAAATACTAATCCCACATATCAGCATGTAAGCGCTGCAGGATGATCCATGGCTTGCAGCAGAGGAGAGACAGTCTTGTTGGGAAACTCCCGTTGCAGAAACCAGGGAACTCCTAATAAATTTGCTGTGTAATAAGAGAGGAGAAGCATAAATGTCACCACTGTTTCTTCAAACCTCCCTCTGGTATGATGTTTAATATTCGAGCATAAATCTGGGAACTACATGGCAAAAGTGGTGAAAAAAAGAAAATGTCATGAAGGACTAAGAGCAGAGACATGGAAAATTAGAGTCAGAAAAATAATTTAAAGTTCAAAGTTTAGCTTATTTCCCACTCAAAGGCATACTATACTTTTTTCTTCAGCCCACGTTCTTTGTCTATATCTCCAGTAAGAGGCATAAATGCAATGGCAACATTTCTAAGGCAAGTGCCCAAATCAAATCAGAAATGGCACATTGCGGTAACCTTAATCAAACTACAAGTCATTCCAGACTGATCGTCTCCGCTGGAACGCTAAGGAAAGAACAATACTTGACAGGCCCAATTTAAGTGATAGCTTCTCCTGTCTGACATTTTATTGACATCATGCTGAGTCTAATTGAGGAGGGGGGGGTTTGGTAATTCAAACCAGATGGGCCACCAGCTCATAAACTAACAGGCATATTCACTTCTCTCTGTCCTTCTCTCTCTCTCTTACACTCCCAGAACTATTTGGCTCAGTGAAATATTTAACTATGAAATAAATGTCATAAAACAGACATTTTTGGTCAAATTTATATTTACTGCAACAATTTGACAGACATTTATCACAGAGACACTTGCTAGCGGAGGGACAGTAAGTGGTGACAATATAACATTTGCATGTTGAACTCAAAGGAATTTCTAACAAACTTTCTTTAGTTTAGTTGAGTACTTTAGTTAGATGAAAAGGTTAATACCACTATCGTGTCTATACGGTAATACTTCTGTCCCAAACTATTTCTTTGAGCCTAAATTTAATTTTCTCAAACTGAGCACTGACATTACATACACATGTGCACAGAGAGAGAGAGAGCTACTACACAGGCTGTGCATTAAACACATGGATTTAATGAGTCTGAAAAGAAAGCAGGCTGTTAGAAGGGAACTAAATTAGTAGGTTCACGTGGATTTCTTTAGAACCAAAATGGGAAATTTGCCACATCAGCAAAACACTCTTCGTATGTGGATATTTTTGAAAAGACATCAAAGACTCTCTTATTTCAAATGAGTTCAATACTGCATTCTGCATTAAAACATTTCCACCGACTGTTAATTACGCTCATGACGCAGCTTGTAAGATACGGTATTGTAAAAAAAATAAATAAATCAAATAATACACTGCAAAGTTAAGAATTAAATTAGGATTTCTCTGGCAAAACCTTTCACATAAATGGCCATAAACATAACAAAAGCATGGTAATCATTACAGCTTGGCCATCACTCCAAATACCCATTTTATTGATCTTTGGTGAGAAACTGGGAAACTTGGGGCTTAGAAGAGAAACAGAATCATTTTCATTCTTCGTGCATGTATTGGGGAAAGGGCATCAACCAGATCACTGGAACTTACATTATACGATCAACGCATAATGTTAATTATCTCATTTTTCATACCAGCACAACAGCACTGTTGTATGTACAGTACAGTCGGAGCTTTAGAGCTTTGGCTAGCAGTGAGTGTTCGCCACAGCAGAACAACAAATATTTAACAGTATTACCACCTATTAAGTTCACACATTGATAGATGGATGAAGATGTTATCAAGCCACAAATGTCCCGAGCCGGTTTTATTTGCACCTACTTCTGTAGATCAGTGCGCAAGACATGAAAGAACTAAGTCTGGATCCGAGAGCCAAATACTTGAGAAAGTAAAATCAGAACCTCAACAGACAAAAAACTCAAGCGTGCTTTCATGAGTTGGGAGACTCTGACCTATTTTCTGAGGTTATTTTAATATGACTATCTTGTGTGCTTTCCTAACTATACCTCAAGCCACCAGACGTTTCAGGAGAACTGCGTGACTCACACAGCGGTTGTGTTTCTGACTACATGACCTCGTTGCCCTGCAATGGTTTATAGACCTTACAGCCAAAGTGGATGCTCTCCAGCCCGTTGACAGTGTGAGAGCGTGTGTTTGATTATTATTATTCCACTACCACACAATGCCAAGATACAGTATGTATGCCTGCTCACATACATGGCAGACGTGAGGTAGCTACATCTCTGCTTGGGAAAATGTGATGTAGCACGCTGTGCCGTGGCAAAATGTCCAACACATTATGGAACTTCACAAAAAAGCCAGTGAGATGTGGGCATGCAAACGGCATCAGCATATGCGCGCACACACTTCTCCACACTGTTCTCAGCATGCGCTGAGGGAAAAATACAACTTTTTGTTTGTTTTGGTGGCTGCAGTACTAGTGTCACCACATTCGCATGCAGCAAGAAAAAGTCCTTTTGCTGTTTAAAGTACACCCATGTTAACAATAATGGTCTTATTCAGCGAGCCCTTTATTTGTATTTTCTTGTTAAATAAGTCAGAGGTTTCTTCCTGCTCAGAGCAAACAAGTATGTGAGCTGCTTCCACAGCCCACAGGATGACGTGAAGAGAAGAACAATCAACAGTGTGTGTACGTGTTGTGTGACTGAGGTCTGAACTCTTGTTTTCGTGCACTCACACATGTCCAGGAGTTATAAGTATATACGCTTTATGAATAAAGGAGCCTTTTATTGTACATGCTAGTAGTTCACAGTTTACTATTTCAGTTTCACTTCTCTGTGACAGAGCTGGGAACCATTGCAGGAAGAACGTGAAGCTATTTTTGAAACAACTTTCTTTTGCTTGTCCACTGATTTCAGAACCATCCCAGATCATTTTAAACGTACCCATAACACAGAATTGCTTTTTTAATTGAAGTTGCGAGATTTTTATTTCTTTGTTGAGCTAAATGCTAAAATGCTCACCTTAACCGCAATTTCATTTTGTTAGTGAATGTAATTATATAATAATTGTGTTGTGATGCAACATGTTTTTCAGTGAAGTGCAAAGTTTATTAAATTAAAAGCAATTTGCAAAGAAGTTGGGTGGATAGAGGGCGTATATTGTGTTGGACAGACAAAGAGGTTTAGGCAAGAAAGGCACTTGTTATGTTAAAGAAAGATCTTTAGTTGACCTTAACCCAGTGCTTTGAGCACTTTGACCATAAAAAGTAGTAAAGTATATAACTTTTACCATGTCCACCAGCTCAGTTACGCATTTTATCATGCTAACATTTACTACACAGCACTGGAAACAAAGTGAAAAAAGCCAAACTTATTACAATTCATTCTTTTATCAGTCAAATGTTTATGGAAGAGAAACCAAAGAATGTAACTCTTGTAACTCAGTTTACAGGACAACTTCATGCGTCACCTGACAGATGTACAACACAACAGCCTACTTATTTGTATTGGCACAATTTCCGTGTAATAGATTATTATCAACATGTGCTCGCTTGCATTTTACCTTTAAATAAGGGGATTAGATAGTTTGGTTTAACTGTTGCTGGTTTGTCTACAACCTGTCTGGTCCTAACTGATTACTTCTTGCCCCATGTGAATTAATTGCGCTAATGTTACAGTGTTTTCCAGATAAAATATTGAAAACGAGAGTCAAGTTGCAATAAAACATAATTACCCATAAATGTGGAGTACACTGCAAGTTCATTTAATGGAGCATGGATTAGATTAAAATATTATCTCTTCCAAAAATCATATTGATTTTCCTTATTTTGCTTTCCACTTTCTCTTTGTCTCTGGCCTGTTTAATTATCTTCATTATACAGTTTGGTTACTCGCACGTACACCCTTCATCAACACATTCACCGCCACTTTCCCTGTGTTCCACATCTAAGAATCCAGATTGTGTAACTGTATGTCAAACCAGTTTTTTTTCCTCTTCACTATTTTAATACCTCACTACAATGTTGCAGAAGGAGGGAGGACCCTCCCCTCCCCGTGACTCACTCTGATATGTGCGTAAGCAGCCGCTACAGACCTGAGAGCAGTATTCCATTACTCTCACAGCTGTAAGTGTCTTCATCATCATTATTGTTGTTGTACTGTTAGTTCCATGTGCCAGGCTGCTATGCTATATTCAAAACTAGAGAAGAACTCACTGTAGCAGCCAGGCTGAGATCATAATGTAGATAATGCATCTTCATGGAAATGTTCAGCTGTTTTCTTTCTCTTTCTTGCAGTGCAATGATATTTTGCTGAAAGAATGGACTGAAATGGTAAAACAAGCACGAGCAGCAAGTGTTGAGGACATAGTAACACAACTTAGGGTCAAAGACAGATCATTGTTGAAGGGGTTTTCCATTTAGCTGAGGCTCTCTGTAGTATTATGTCACTCTTACAGCACCATTAAGCCATAATATGGGTGTTATAATGTCACAGTGGAAACTGCCAGCAATACTATTACACTTGGCTTCATAAGCTATTCAAGCTGTGACTGTTTCAGCTTGTCTATATAAGTAAACAGTATACAGCCAAGCTTTGGTACTGTTCTTTGAGAAAAACACAACACAACTGGAATGTAAAGATTTTACTTTAGCTTTTGTGGCACCGTGCACATTCGGGACGTGTTCAATGAGCATGGAGGCATGGAAACCACGTCAAATGTCATCGTGAGAGAGAAGCTAGGGCACCAGGCCAGAGAGTAAATATTCACTTGACGATAATGTGCGTGCTGATCTGGTGTACACACCCTGTGCCCACAGATAGGAGCAGCCTTTTATCTTAGCCTATACACACACACAGGGCCAGTAATAGTGACAGGACAGAAAAATAGAACCACGGAGCAGTGAGAAAGTGCTGATCAAGCATCTTTTCAGTGGCTGTGAAAAATAAAAACGATCAACGTATATGGTAATGATACAATTATATACAACTTGATTTGCTTAAATTATTAAAGAGTTCTTGATTACATGCAAGCTCAGACTTGTTGCACGTGATGTGTTCTGCTCAGGTTATCCAACCATGCTGGAGAGCCTGTGGGACTTCCATCGTTTCAGCTTAGGTGTTAAAGCGGTTTGAGTGTTCACACATTATACAGTTCATTTTCTGAGGTAATTATTTTTTTGCGACTCTGAAAATATGGCAAGCAAAAGGAGCCAAGGGAAAGTTAGGGGGAAAAAAACTCACCACTGACACATTAAACTTGTATATAAAGGTAAATGTGAAATGGTCTGAGCACTTATCATTCCTTAGCTAAATGCTGTGATAACTTTTTTCTGTGTTGCCTACCCCATAATATGTCTTATTCAACTCTATTTCAAAGGGTTCTATTTTTCTGACCACCATGGCCCGAGCCACAAAATGTGAGAAATACAGACAGTTTTTGTTGCTGATGGGAGCAATTTGATGCTTATCGCCATTTCTGTGAGCCACTTGGTCTCCGTTCCTCGTCGTGTCCAGCTACAGCACAAAACGTAGTTTTTGCACTAGGAAATGTTAAATTGGACTACATACTGTTCGCTTCATCTCAAAGTTTAATCAGATAAAGCCACAGACTGCAGTGACTAAATGCACCTGAGGATCTTCTCAAAGAGACTTTTTGTGACTCTGCCTCACTCAGTGTCTAAATAAAACTAATAACTGTGGTCAGAGCCAAGGTCCATTTCTAAAATACACACAGGCATGTAATTATTGGCAGCTAATTGGCTAGCATGGCGTTACGGTACAAGGGCAGAGTGCTCATTAAAAAAACATTTCCTGTTTTACTTTACTGATGCTTTGACTGATAAGCACAAAGACAGCGTTTTATATCTTCATTGGTCACAGGCAACAATCCAAAAGCAAAGAATTTCCATGATAAAGGGTGAGTTGTTGAAATGGTGTCATGGTGCTATAATTGCTCATCTAGGCCTGTTTAGGTTAGACCAAAGTCTAGTTAAAAATAGTACAAGTGAAAATGATTCTTTCAGTGACAAATAGTAGGATTCAGTGTGCTTGAAATGCTATGACCAAACTGAGAGACATCATTTTTATACCCACCTACAGCTACTTTAAAATTAGGTGTCACCAAAGTAATTAAAGTTTTTTTCCGAGAGCAACATAACTGAACAAAGTTTAGCATCACCCATCAGATAACTGTAATATAATTAACTAAAAATAAAAATGAGGCTACAGGGAATGTCAGGGGATCTTCAGCCTATGATAACCATAAATGTCTGTATGAAACTGCAGTATATAGCAGTTCCTCCCGTACATGCTGAGATATTTCAGTCTGGGGCTGAATAAGTCGTGGACTGATTTACTGAACAACTCTGATTTTAATAGAGCCAGGCTACTAACATGGCTAGAAGGAGAGCTTGAGAGAAGTTCAAGACTTTCAACTTTTTTTTACCATCTTACTTAAACACACATGGCTATGCTGGACATGGCCATGTGTGGGCAATTCAATAACATTTATATAATAATATTTATATAAAAGATAACTTTATGATGCCTATAATTTTTCATCTTATTCCTTTCCTCTCAGACAAAAAGGTGGTAAATCAAGTTTATGATATTTTTATCTAATAACAGTCTCAATATGATTGCTTCCACCCTCTTGCATATGCACCTACTGTAACATTAGCATGATTTAACCTCAGACTCAGACCTACTTTCACTATTTCACAGGATGCACTCAGGAAAGGAGGAGCAGGCTGGAGTTTGAGCCTGACTGGAGAGTAGTACTCAGGCATAATGTCGGTCACAGGACAATGACCTCATAACATCGTTCCTTTAACCTGTGGTTATGCAACAGCACCAAGACCAGCAACACCCGTGTTGGCGAGACCAGGGAGGAAGTGCTGAGGACAGACAGATCCCCACTCTCCGTCTCGGGGGGCCGGGCGGAGAGACATGTCTGTGCTCAGATCTGATTTTGCAGGAAGGAAAGGAGAAGGGAGGGGAGTTTCGGATAAGAGCGGCGAAGTTGCTTTATTTTATCCCTTCTCCCTGTTAACTATGACCCAGGCCTGTGAGTTATGAATGCCACAAAGGTGGAGTTATTACACACACAAAGCTGAGCCAGGTCTAATCTTGTTACTATTCTGCTCAGTAACAATACAGAACTCTTTTACGGGGGGCATGGTTCAGATAAGTGAGGTTCAAGAAAAACAGAAAAAGTTGTGCAATATCTCAAGCTTCAGGCTACGTGCAAGTGATTTACAGATTGGCCTCAGGTTCCTGTGACACTTTAACATTCCTCACTTCACCTCAGAGCACCCCTACCTATTCTCTTTCACTTTCCTTAGGTGTCATTAGCTAAGCTTCTTATTCACAGACTGGCAGATGATTTTGAAGTTTGTCTGCCCTGGGCCAAGGGTTGTCTCAGTCTAGCTATAAAAAGACAATTACTACAACAGGAAGCTCTTGTCAGCTGCAGGGCTACACACAAGAAGGGCTCAGCCATGATAAAGGAGAACACATACACCCATGTGCTTGCCTGTGCAAACAAATACAACCACAAGAACCTTCATACACATTGGATATCTTTCTATCTGTGTACACCCATTACAGTTCAAACGCACCTCAGACAACATCCATGCCCACAGATTTTTTGGCCCCTCCCTCATTCTTCTGGTGTGACAGGGCACTTCATCACCAGACGACACAGAGTCTCTCCACCTACCAGAGGACGTGGAGTCCTGTACCAAAGTTTGACACCGCACTGGCACAGGAAGTGAACCCACACCCTCCTGGCTAGGAATCAACCACTGCTGACTTCACGACCTGTCTGCCTCGCCTTTAACAGTCTGACGCTTATCCCTCGGCCCTGCAGCACGTGTGTGTTAAAATCTAGAAAGAGTCTAAAACATGAGTGCACTATGAAAACTATAAACTCTGTACTGTACTATTAACAGTAACACAGTTTTGTTTGGTTCTGTAAAACATTCCTACACCTTTAGATGTGAAGACCCAAGCAACCTTAACACTGACAGTCTGCCCTTTAACCTTAGAGTCATTGTTTAATTTCATGTGCAAATTACTGGAGTAGAGGCAAAACAATGAAATCCTTATCACTGTTCAAATACTGACACACTGCACTGTATCAGTAAATCAATATGTTTACCCTCACATACCAGTTTCGTTGCTAATCAGTCATGTTCATTTAACTTTGAGAATACATATTTTTAAGCTACAAAGACACGCACGGTGAAGATCTGTGTCACAATTTTCCCATACAATCCTTCATCATTCTTCTGTGGAGCGTTGCTTAAGTCAACCACGCCGACACTTGCAGAGTTATTTTTCTTCTATTTTTCATCTTTGACTTGCAACTACTAAAGCTGGGCTTATAAAAGTAAATTACATGTCTATAAAGAAACCTCCTGGGTTTGTGGGCCCATTTCAAGTTGCGTCATAGCAGAAAAAAAGGAAAAAACCTAAATGATGTAATTCCCAGTCATGGTGCTGGCATTATGATAAAATATATGTATACTTATATACTTATATATTTATACATTCTTCTAACAAACACACAAGCATGGACGTCTACAACCAAACTACTAAGCTCCTATTTAATCGTTTAATTGTTTCAGTCATCGCCCTTCTGTTTGTTTGCTGCTCTGTCGTTGACATTTTCAAACAGGTTAAGCAACAAAATAAAGCTGTTTTGTCTTTTACTTAAAGAGCTAAATAAATACTGCTTTCAGTTGATTCTAAGCTTAAAGGATCTATGCATCAAAGAAGTCAATATGGTAAAATATGCTCATGCCTTGCCATTTCCATGCTGTGTGTGAAATGAGACTATTTACATCAAACAAAAAACAAACAAAAAAATAAATTAGCATTCATTTACACTGGTTTAACAATCTCACCTAACCAGTGCTAGTTTTGTCTTTTCCACAGTAATGTTTTGCCTCTGTGTTGAACGCCAGCAGGCTACTGGTAAATAAATACCTCCTGGACAAACTGGTACCACAACTTGATTTTATCTTGTCTTATTTGTTCTGGAATGAAATCTGATTGGTGCTCTGTGCACAAATCACTTGTATCGATGCAGTTCTCCAAGTGTTATAACTCTAACGTGAAACTATGTTGATGATCGTACACACAGAAGCCCATATGTTCTGCAATATGCAACCGACAGGGGAGGCTGGACTCTGGCTGGACTCCATTGTTCCATCCCACACCTGAATACCTGTGTGGCTCATTCTTTCATTCTCAGTGGCCTACTTTCACCCACACATGACTCATTCTCGACCTGCAATCTGATAAAGACTCATTGTCTTTTTCTTTATTTTGACGCAACAAGTTTGTCTGCTTGGTTGTCTCCTGTTACGACTTCACATACCCCCAATGATTCCTATAATATATTTAACATCACGCGCTGTCAGTGGCATGCGACTGTGTGTCTCTTTCGTCATGGTGACAACATCAAATTGTGAACAAACGCGACTGCTGATATGCTCTTATCGCTTGCGGACTGCGTGGGAGGTTTGCCGTGTAATTTACTCCCACAAGCAAACCAAGCTAATTCTTAGGAATGATAGTTTACCTCACTGACTAAACAAGAGAGGACAAAACTGGCGTGGAGGAAATCCCACTCCTCTGGTGTACATGATGGGAGACTACAGGAGATAAGATTTAAAAGGTTATCACAGGTTTTTGCAGCTCTGGATTCCCTCAGATTTACTGGCTACAGCAGGTTTTAAGTGACCAGCCCACATAGCAGGACACTCATACTTGTCACTTAAACCTTCACAAATTGCTCTAGCGGGATCTCGTTAGTGTTCATTCTCCATCTTATTACTCATCATGTATTTCTTTCCCCTTCTTAACCATGTTTTCAGGATGGCAATGTGAATCTACTGGTCTGTACAAAATTCATTAAAATACAAACTCCTTAATGGATTTTGGTGAAATTCAAGTTAAATTCTCTGTGCCGTCATTAGCTCAGCATTTTTATGTGTCCAGTAGTTTGGTTTCTGCTCTTTGTTAGACTCTTTTAGTCTTTAGTCTTTTCTCTTTCTTATACTTTTCTTCTTCAATCTTTTCCTTCCTTAGTACAAATGTAATCGTGAGTGTCCATCCAAAACTTTGACTGACTGCAGAAAACCCCAGGGGAATCTGAATAGTTTCACCCTGCCCTAACATGATTGCACACACACACACACACACATTTGTAAATATGCACACAACTCTCCTCAGCTGTCTGTCCAATCACCACACCCATCTGCATGACATCAGCTTGTGATGTCATCATGGGACCAATGCTGGCATGCTGTCCAGTCCAACTTCATCATCAGCATCATCATCCTTTGGCAGTGGTGGACGAGCCTCGGATGGGAGGCAGCTGGATTATAACAATTCCTTCACTCCTCACACATGTCAGAGTGTTTGTGTGTGTGTGTGTGTGTGTGTGTGTGTGTGTGTGTGTGTGTGTGTGTGTGTGTGTGTGTGTGTGCAGAGGGAGCAGAAGGGAGACTATAAGACGCAATAGCTCTAATTCAAACAATCTGAGACAGACATAGTTTGGTTTTCTTTATCTGTTTAAAAAACACCCTCTGGGCAGATTCACATCATGTTTGTCTGTAGTTCAACAACTACGGTGACACTCATTATTATGGAAAAGGGGCGAGGAATGCAAGGCAGGGAAGAGATAGGCATCAGGGCAGAAAGGATATAGAGCTAGAGGCAAGGGAGGAAAGGAATAAGATGGCATGGGTGGGGTTGGGTGGGGTTGGGCAGGGCAGGGCAGAAATGGGTGGGAGGATCGGGAGGGGCAAGGCGTGACGGGAGGAGTCCGGTACAGTGCAGGAGTGTAAGGTGGGGTAAGGCGTAGTGCAAAAATATGATGACAGGTGCAAATATTGGATAAGTGTGTATAGGTACAATGTAATCTAGGGCATAACGGAGGACATACACTGACATAGACTTTATATAGAGCCATAGAAAAAGACAGAAAGGAAGTGTTTCAGCCTTGGGGAGGCATCTGATTTAATATATATAATATATAATATGTATTTGTGTTGCTGCTATGTTCTAAAACCATATTGCCAGATCTGCAGTAATTGCAATGTAAAGTATTTCAAGAATATGGACTAAAGAAAGTTGTAAGGAGTGGTTTTGATGCACTGTATTAATGAGGTCTGACCTCTCTCCCATAACAGTGTCAGTTGCACCTGATTTAATCAAGATAGTAACACAATGGATGGCCATGTATAACAGCACTATAGATTTAATCTGAGGCTGCCTTAGGATGTAAATTTTTTTAAATGTTGAATAGCAATATGCTTATATATAATAATGCTTATTTTAAGCATTACTTCGCTTCGCTTCTGGAATTTAGTTTTCTGTTGTTGATAAAATCATCAAGTGTCTGCAAAATGATGCTTTAGACAAATATGTAGTTCTGAGAAGTCTGTAATCAGCACCAACCATGAAACCAACAATTCACTTTGCACTGCTTCACCTGAATAAGTCTTCCACCTGTTTGTTCCTCTTCTCTGACCCATGCGCAATGCATGCTGCACTTGGCACCACAGATTTCAATAATAGTTGGAGCGTTGTAATGATCTGCCTGATGCATTAGACTTATTTTAGGTGGCTGTGGGGAACTAAGGGTTTGGTGTTTCAAGTTGAATTCTGTAACATCATATTGTCAAATTTAACACATGTACAGTATAAAGTATACTACACTGTATAGCATATAATATATGTAGTAGTCTACAGGATTGCCTATTCTTCAAGAACTGATCATTCTTGAAAAATGGGGTGAATCTTAGAGATCTTCTTGCTGTACACTAGTTTTTAATCACTGGTACGCAAGTAAAAAAAAAATAAAAGAGCACATTTGTTGTGGAATATTTTTAGCTGTGAACTTGGTGCTGCTGAGTATTTACAGCTCCTGGAATAATGAACCACAATTTTTATGGTAGTAACAATAACATAATGAGAATAAATAGTATTGGCACAGTATCAGATTTTTTTCATGGGCGTGGTTGACTATAAAAAATGTTCATTTATTACCACACGTTTCATTAAATAAAAAAAATTGACTTTACTGTTGGAGACAACTCGCTATGAGGCACCGCAGCGTTCTGGTGCCTGTGCAGTGAGTGGAGACAACCACAGTGTTACAACACACCTGGAGCCCAGCCCAGAGACAGATAATAAGAGACAGACTGACAGACAGAGACAGATGGATGAGCCCATAACCTCAAAGCCTGTGACACCATCCCAGATCTCACAGGCACCACCTCATTTAACCGATTAATTGCTTCATCCAGATCAGCTCGTGTTGCTTTCAGGGACAATCTTTTCAGCCTGGTGGCTGTCACGCGTTAGTGCTAAAATAAAGGTGCCAGTCTGTATCAATCAAATCCAGATGTTGTCATGTAAAGTTCACATTCACTAAAGCAAAATGCTCCTTACTGTGATACTGTGAGAGCTAAACCTCCTTATACTTTATATCTGCCTATATCTGTAAAACTAAAACAGCCTCAGCATCAGGCCCTTTTTAATTTAACGACCTTTAGCCCACTTAAGGGGGAACAGGGGTAAAGTATGTATATTTAATGCAAATCTCATGTTTTTAGATATGC
This sequence comes from Anabas testudineus, assembly GCF_900324465.2. Taxonomy (NCBI): domain Eukaryota; kingdom Metazoa; phylum Chordata; class Actinopteri; order Anabantiformes; family Anabantidae; genus Anabas; species Anabas testudineus. Next base: position 7,256,192 of record NC_046621.1, on the reverse strand, counting down.
AGTTTATTTTGGAGAACCTTGTGGCTGTCAAAGGAAAAATACTGCATGTACAGTATTCAGCTGAGTTGGACAGCAGAAATCATCAGTGATGAATGTTTTACATTAGGGTAATAAAGTGGACTGGAAGAATCCACACTGGATCAATAGCACGGGGCAGCCTGCCAAACCATGTCATTAACCGCTTATTAATTCTGGCAGCAGCCTCTGAGCCACGTTCTGATCGAGGTGGTTTCTAGAGAAGTGTTTACCAAAACAAGACTTCCAGCTCTGCGTTAGTGGTTTCACTCAGCTATCCATTGACGTAGGAAACTTCGGCATATTCTCGAGTTTATGTACAAATGCAGAAATGTGAGGTCATGTCAGTCTTGTAACTGTACTTTCTCACCAGAATGTGCTATGTTATGGACTGATTCCAAAAGAAAATGGGAGACTGGTCCTACGGTCGATCAAAAGCACAAATGTTCTGACAGAACTCGGCTCCATACAATAAGAGTGTGAACAGTTGCTGACTGAATCACTCAGTTTTAAGGTTTCTCAGTTAAACGTTTTTTTTTAAATGGCCAAGATTAATTATACACTCAAATGCACTTCAGTGCCTTCTGAAATGTTTAACGTCAGCAGTGTATTGAATATCAAAAAAACAATTCCCTCCTCTCGGCACGGCTGACATTTCATTCTTCTCACTCCAAATATAAGACATGTGTCAAAATGTTCCTCCCCTAATTAACCCCTAATCACATTTGTTGAACACACAGTCTGTGGGGTCTGTCAGACTTATCTCTCCTGAGGGTGTCACGTTTGGTCTATAATTCTCCATTTATATGTTTTCTGTGATTCTATATTTTATATTTTTCAGTGTACAATGTTACATTCACTTTGTGTGTAAAACTTTACTGTTTAAACAGCTGAAGAACACACAGGAGGAGGACACGTTTGGGACATAAAGGAAACTCCCTTAAGGCGCAAGGATGATGGCGCAAATATGAAAAGGGCCTTTAGTGGAAGATGATTTAACAAGGAAGACCTTCAAGAATCAGAATCAATCCCTGCATAAAAGAGCAGTATTATAAAGATGATGGAGGTGAGAGTTCATGCTGATACTTATTATTGTCCAATTAAGATGTATGATGACCTCTGACCTCCCCAACATTGAAACCACATGTGGCCAAAAGTCAACACTAGCAGAACTTCATCAGATTTGTATTCGTTTGAAGGCCAGTCAGTATGAAAACCCCTGTTTATCCAACTTTTTGTCTCTCGTTTCATGTTGCTGTGATCTGTCAGTGTTTGCATACGCTTGACGCCAAAAATATTGCTTTATTTTTTGTTGTTTTTTTGTTCTCTTTTTTGTAGGTGTGAAATATTATTCTCAGTAAACCGTAAAACCATATTAACAAATGCAGATAAAATGCCCATAGTGTTATAATTGATGTCACACATTGTAGAAGTATAAGTATTTAGTCCTGATGAGTCAGCAATGTAAATGACATCTTACGGTCTCTAGTGGATTGATTCCAGCTGCGCTAAAGGTGTTTAAACACCAAAAGGCAACAAGTTTATTGAATTTTTATTAAGTTTCAGGTCAAAACAATGAATCTAAATGAATGATTAGCTTTGTAGATTTAAGCTCACCTTTTAAATTACACAAAAAGTGCAGCAGAGAGTCAAAAAACAAAAAGCAATAAGAGTTAAAGACATATTATCCCATTAACTTGTTCATATTCTAACGGGCAAACTGAATTATTAGCTTCAACTTTCACCTCGACTGCATCTCTGACTTCAGCGCTCACTAAACCATTGAGAAGAATTTGGCAGCCCATATCTGGCTCTAATTAGGGACTTTGTCTGCACTGTTTGGAACAGAGAGACACAGGGAAAAGTTGGGAAAGGGGGTTTAATTTTGCAATCAGAGAAAGTCTTACGAGAAATTTTTATCATCAGTAGAACGTTTCACTTGTCTTTATGGTTGTACTTTCATATTAACCACCACATGGCCATCAGTGTTCTGCCGAAATGTTCTTGACATGAGCACGAGCTGTTTAAAAATGCAAATGTAGTATGAATGTTCATGAGAATTGAAAGAGATGTTTTTCCCACCACATGAAAATTATGTGAAGGAAACAGCCAGTGGTTTTCCCATTGGACTAACTTGATGGAAAGTAAGGGTGGTGTGGTTGAGCTGGTGAATAGCCCTGAACTCTGGTGACCCGGGCTTAAGCCCTAATTCATACCTAAGTAGTTCTACGTTCTAGGAAGCATATTTCTTATTTAACCATTACCAAAATCTTTTCCCCACTTTTATAGTGATCTGCATCAAATTACTTGCTTAACCATGACCATATTTTTAACCCCAAAGCTATCTTCTTCTTCTTCTTCTTCTTTTTTTTTTTAAAGTTATCTTCACATGATTTATGTCAACAATATGGAATCTGAATTAGAGAGTTGTGCTCTTGCTCACATCATTACTACAGTATATCTAATACAGTATAGTAAATAGAAGTTTTATATTGTCATTGTGCTATCACTCAAATGTTTGTGCTCTTTCTTGACTTTATTTTTAGCCATGCTCACACTGTGTATGTTGGTTTATTGTTCTACATGTTGTTTTATGGTTTGGTCAAGTTGTCATTTTTGGCCCACACTAAAATGACTTGACTGACTTTAGTGACCTCATGGAGTTTTCCTCCAGTGCCACAATGAGGTTGAATGTTGTGGTCTTGAGTAAAATGTCAACTATTGAATAGATAATTGTAACAAATTTGGGGATCCCTTCACTTTACAGCAGCATCTTCATTATACCTGACAAGCTAAATACTTAATGGCTAAATTATAACTGATGTAAACCTTCTCAAAACTGATTATTATTTTATTTCAAGTTGAAGTATAGCGTTTGAAAGAAGAAAAACAATAAAAGTCCAGTTACTGTTTGTGAGCACTGTATTACCAAGGACTGAGTTGTAATCAGCCTTTTTATCTTACACTGGTTAATACTAAGGTACAGCCACTAGACAGGCTGACGCTCTGTCAGTCATAATAGTCATTGTAGTGCAATTAATATTAGTAGAACATCATGGATTGGGCAACACCATAGTCAACATTAACTCATATTATCTTTAGGATTTCTGCTGAAAACATTTTTGTAGGATCACCAAGTTTACCCACAAACACTCTGAAGTTATGATTACTATAATGATATAATGTGCTAACCACCTCCAATTTTTCCCCCTGAACACAGAAAGATTGATGGTGGCCAGTCCGACTGTTCCCCGAGGAATCCTTTGAAACCCTGCAACAATGTTGATATAACAAAGATTCATTATGACATTTATAAAATAAGTTGTCCAATAAGATTGTGAAAATGATTTATTGCCTTTCAAAGGGAACATTCCTGATTCCTAATAAGCTACAATAATTTTCAGAACAAGAGCTCCATCTAAACCAGTTATACTACACTAGACATCCTGTGTTTTACTTGCTAAATGAATTAGCATTGCAAACAGTGATTTTTCTTTGAGAGCTTTAACCACAATTTGACAAACTCATGCTATTAATTCTGGTTAAATACCAAACTCCAGACAGCACAAATATAATTGTAGGCCAATATAAAGTCTCAGCCTGTTTTATTGTCGCAGCAGCATTTCTGTTTACATTGTAGAATCCTTCACTGTCCATGTGCTTTAGATTTTGAAGTGTGTGAGTATTCATTGTGTTATCAGATCAGGATCAGCGCTTCATCAGGGAACTGCACAGCATGGCGTCCTGCACTGAGTAAAAGATAATTTCTTAACATTAAATGCAGTGGTTTCATCCAAAAGGAGATTAATAGCTGGATTTTAGCAGGAATTCGTCAGATGAATAAATCACTCTATTATCATATGTCACTTGATGCCTGATCCAAGTGTTAATCCGACTCATCGCAAGCTTTCAGATCATCACTCAGATCCACTAATTATTCACTGTTACTTTTGCTGTGGTTCACTGGTCTTCTTAAATAAGGACCGATCCTCTCCTGCTGAGTGAAACATGGTTTCAATAACAACACTGTTCAACGATTTGACAATCATCATGGTTGCCATTCGCCACATCTGAAATCAGCACATTCTTGGCTCAATGCGTCACCTTGAGGCAGCTCAGAGGAGCCATACCTCTTGTCAAATGAATGCACGCATCCTCTTGTGATATTTCTCGCTAAGGTCAAAGGTTAAAAAGTCTCATCTGTCCAATAATACTTACACTGACCTGAGGTGAACGTGTGAGGTGCTGTTTTGTTGCGAGTGAAGAAGGAGCTTGAGTTGTCTTTTGGCCAATGAAATGAGCTCATCAGTACCACATGAGGCAACATCTGGGGTGTTATGAACTGCAAAAACTCTGATTGAGAGTGGCCAGAGAAGTCGTTTCACCTTTACAAACACATATGTGACTTAAAGCGCCTTAAAACCTCTGTCAGCATAAAACAAATACTGTGTGTAACATTTAAGGTTAAAGCTAGAGTTATTAGTTTTAGTCCCCAAAGCAAAGCTGCTCAATCAGAGTTGGGTGGGTGTGGTATAATCAGCTTTGACTGACAGTGACATACAGAACGAGCAAGAAAAGACAATTTCTCTCAATTAAAATAATTAAAATGTGTTCTTAAAAGATGAAAGTCACTAAAATACAAATCTGAAATGCCTGCACCAAAGTTTCTACATTATAATGGGGAAATATGTCACATTTTACTCGGGTTATCTGACACCTAACAGGTAGTAGTTCTATTACAAATAAGGATTAGCATTAGCTTATTAAATAATGATATTACATACATATTATAAATGATGTAATTTTTAGACTGCACTACCACCAACATAAGATGGAGATGAACTATGTGAAAGCAGAAACAAATTACATTTTTACAAGGTGCCAAAAAGAGAAGAAAATAAACATAACATACTGAATGTTATTAAGCTGCGATATGCTTTTCATTACATCCTGGTGCTAAGAAACTACATGTTCTGTTTTCTTGTCCAGCCAGGTAATAAAGCCCTAATTGATTATTGCCATAAAATTAAATAAACCCTAAGCTGGATTTTATGACTTCAGACTTCCTGCAGAGTTTGGTAAATAAACTGAAGTTGACTATCAGGGCAGAGCACTGTAGTATTAAACTCAGGGGATGACTTCACTTCAAACATAACGCAGTGGTTGGCTCTCATGTTGTCATACTTTTATGACCATGTTATTTAATTAAATATGAGCTTTTTAGAACTGAACAGAGCATAAGTGGAGTTGTCTTCAACTTTGGTCAGTCCACATAATATATTAATAATATTAATAACAATTTGAAGTTTGCATGTCCTGCTAACTGATTCTTTCAGGTTGTGTTTGCACAACTCAGCTTCAAATCAAAGTTATTAGGCCTATGTTATATGCTTCTTTTTATGTGACTTGGGGTGAAATGTTGAGATGTGACCTTAAACATCACGTGATGATCATGTGGGTGATGAAGTTAACAGGTAATAGTTGTTAAACTGTACATGAAAACTAATTTTGTTTCTAGTTTTTCAAACCTATGAGCCAAACACGTGTTAGTTGAACTGAAAGTGTATGAGCTAAATTCTAATCCTTTGTCACAAGACAATTATTTTCCCTTTTCCTTGCAGTAAATTTGATTGACAGTAGAATGATTTACAACATCTCTATAAAGTTTATACCTCTCAAGAAGTAAAACTGTCATTGTAAATTAAATGTTCCATCATCCAATCACAGCACATGGTTGTGATACTGATAAACCTCGGAGACTTTCGACAATATGACAGTGATTAGATTTCGGCCAAAAAATGGTACAAACTAAGTCAAGTATATCCTCACCGCACCCTGCCTCAGCAGGCGAGCTGCCTGCAAAGCTATGCTGCTTATTTCTATCAGTCAGTCTCATTCCAGCTCTCATTCCAGAAAAATGAAGCCCTTCATGCACCTCTTGGTCTCTGTTTTCACCACCTTTCTGTCTCTTTACTAACTTCTTGCCCTTCTGTCCTCCTTTTCTCTGTTTTGTCCCCTCTTGCTCTCTCTCTGCTTGTCCTCTCCTGTCCTGTGGGTTTTCTTTAGGGTCCATATGCTCTTAGAATTAAAAGCGGGGAATGGATGGAGAGAGAAGGTGGGCAGCTCAAACCTCCTCCTGAGGGAGCATCTGCTCCTCTTATCTATCTTGTCCACAATCATCCCCTTTCTCTCTCTCTCTCTCCCTTTCGCTTTCTCTGTGGACTAACAAACAGCTCTGACCTCAGACAGTTGGATACATTACAGAGAAGCAACATGATATGAAACAAAAAACATGCAGCCAAATGACAAATCAGGTTAGCAATGTGCTTTTCTCCAGTGCACCACAAACATTTCCAGATAATTGAAATGATTGTTCCTCTCATATTATGTAATCTGACAAAAACACCTTTTTATAATCTGATAGTTTCTAATGTTGTGTTTAATATTCTGGTGAATAGATACATTTCTAACACCCTACAAAATGTTTGAGTTCAGCTGCTATGATCTGTATGTCATAGGTTTACAGCAGAAAACTAAAACATCAACATCTGCTTTAACCAAGAAAATTAACTTATCAACTTAATGCAACTTATATTGAACAACGACAAATATTAAATCTTTATAATAACAGATATCTAGCCCTTATGTTTGTTTATTCCTTGTATACAGATACGAGTAATAAACTCGCTATGGTGTAGTTGTACAGAGCTCTGGAGACATTTTGAAGTTTGAATTAGTTTCCAGTAAATTCTAATTTATATTATAAATATGTATAATTTACATTTTACAGGCTTATTATAATAGCAATTTCCACACAGACCCTGAAAGCAACACTAAATTGTCTCTGATCGTCTGTCAGTCTGCAACCTGGATAAGTTCATTCCACTGGGTGACATGTTCCTTCCCCAAATGCTCTGAATCACCAACACTACAGTCATCTGAAGGATGGAGAGCTCCACTGTTTTTTTTTTTCAAAAAACCAATATCCTGAATGTGCAGAGATGTTGCATGTATGTAAAGACAAATCCCTGTTAGTTGGTGTACTGAGCTTTTTTATCTTTCAGTGCATTGGCTTTGCTGCACAAACATTACCTCACTTCCTCGTTTTACTTATATAAAGCAACACTTGTCATGTTTACTGTGTAAGAAATGCTTTTTTCTTTAAGTTGTGTTAGGAGGCAACATTGTACCTCAGTGACTATGGGTTTTTATGATCTAATGTCATGGATTAGGAGTTCTAACACCTATCTGCTTCTAAACAAACTCAAAAACATACTTCAGCTGGAAATGTATGATCGTTCTCAAGCAACTTGTCCTAGTTGTAAAAAAGTTGATATTTTTGTTTTAACTGAGGAAAGCCATAGTAGACGGTCACCACACACATGCACTAACACATAAGCTGGTTATTGCCAAGTGGCATCAGGATGATGCAGCAATGTTATAAAAAAAAAAAAAAAAGGTTTCCTCCCACAGTGCAAAGACGTACAGGTTAGATGAATGATACTGCCTCATGCCTCATTCATTTCAAATGAGATGGATGGTAGAAAAGATTTGCACGGCGAAGACCAAATCAGAACGGTTGCATGATAATTATATGGTTGGTTGTGTGAAGGTTAAATACTGTGCACTGGCAATATAACACCATATCCATTAATTTGACTATAATTACATAGGTAGTGTCTCATCTGAGTGGAGTGGGTGAGTGGTTTAAGTCCCTGTTCTTCCTGACCACATGTGGAAGTGTGCTTAGACAAGACACCAACACCAGTCAAATGTTTTCCTCATTTGACTCTCAGGTTGAAAGTTAACAATGGCTAATATATAACAATTGTTATATTTATACATAATATACATGAATACATACACTTTATAAAACCTATTTATCATAAATTTTATTATTAGTGATTTAATTCACTCTTGTAATACAGGAAATGTTGAATTTCTTGCAGCTTGTAAAAGTATCTTTTCAGCTATTTATCCACAGATTATTTTAGATTTGAATGTTGTCTCTCTGTGTAAACACATATTTTTACTGATCGACTCTACAGTTTCCAGATATCCATCAACAAACACAGAGAGCAGCTGAAGTGTTATTCACTCAATATGTCCATAAATTACAAATGAACCCAATAACACACCCTGAGCAGTCATTTTCCATGAGCTATTCCAGAATATGACTGATATAAAATTTCATATCTCCAAATGATGCTTTGAAACATCCCATGAAATACATCAGCCTCGTGTTGCCCGTGAGAGGCTGAGCAGCTGTTTAAAGCGAGCTGAGGAACAAATTTGGCCCCTAAAACACAGGCGACATGTAATGTATGTCTCTATGGGTGCAATAAATACTGTAATAAAATTATGATAGTGTCAATGTTTCCAACCTCCATGAAGGGAATGAAGTTGAGCACGGTCCAAGCACTTACGCAGAGACATGGTCTTTTGTTATGTGACATATAAATTTGAGTGAGTCCTATTTATAACCAATATTTAACCAATATTTCATCAAATTCGGCTCCATTACCATCTGTGGTTGGTGATGTTGCCATGATTTTCATCATCAGTATGTAAAAACTGTTTTCATCTGCCAAGTGCGCAACGCCATTTGAAGTTAGGGTCATGTAGGAGTGTTGACAAATGGAAAGCTATTTAAAGGACAAGTTCACTGTTTTTAAAGCCATATGAACAGAATATATTTTACTTCATAACAAGAGCCATAGATTTTGTCCCCGACCTTCTATTACAATGAATTTACGAATGGATCGATTCATGGCTAGCATGAACAGGAGGGATGATTACAGCAACAAAAACCTCTTTCAGTGTTGACACAGGAACCTGACTATTGTTTTAAGACAGTCTTGAAAACTTGTGGACCTATCCTTTAAATATTTTTAATAATATAGAAGCCTGGAAGTCACTTCTATTGTGTTGTTTTGCAATAGAACAAAACCCCATGCTTTTCTATGATTATGTAATTACTTCTTAACTATCTTTTTACTCTGTCTTGCTGACTGTGTCATTAAAGTTGCCTAAAATATAGCTCTTCTCTTGTGTATAAAATTATGTCTACCTCCACCACCATGTCTGCTCTGCCTCACTCCCTCATCCAAACATGGAGGTAATCTGCAGGGCACCATCCCAGCTCTGCTGACTCAGACCAGATCAAGGCGTGGGGAGTCTTCTTTTTGGCACCGGGGCAGGAGTGCGGATCTAGAATTGCTGGCCCTCGCAGCATGTGATGGTGTCACACTTTTCTGCATGTAAATGTGTAGCAGCGTGTCTTATATCAATAAAAAACTACACAAATAGATTTCCTCACTGTGAAGGGCGTGTAAAGAGAGCACACTTTCATGTTGATGATTCATGCGTGCGGTTGAAGAGATGACTTTGCATTTAACATGTCTCCACTTGGCCTTTTTGTCCAGCTTCAAGGTGAGGGGTTTGGTCCATTTCAAAAACTGTAACACTCCCGCTACATTAAGCTGCAAGCCTGATGCAATTGCATCATCGAGGAACAGATGTTTGTGAGCATTTTCATCCAAACTCCCTCTCCCTCTTGAGCTTGCCTCCCTTAATTTCATTCCTATGTATATCAAGTCATTATTTATTATCAGCGCACCTTCCGGGACATTTACAAGGCTTTTTTTGAATGCACACTGATGATGCATTTATTTAAGCAAGATTAGATGACACATAAACAAAGCAGCATATCACAGCAACCAGAAAAGCTGGGATGAGTCTGTCATAAGGCGCAGGAAAAAAGGAAAAGGGGGAAAAGAAGGATAAGAAATAATGACAAAAGCATGCTGTTCGTTTGGCAGCAAACATCGAGGAACACATCAGAGGGAATCCAGGGAAACTGAGTAAGCATGTTTGCTTTCCCCTCTAGAGTGTCTTACGCACGTATTGCTGCGGGTTGAAGATGAGACTGCTATGTATTATCACAGTTTGAGTTCAAACGTGTGTATGACAAGCTATCTGTCTGTTTTAGGGTTTTCATGCTTCACTCAACTCCTTACACTGACACACGGTATGGTTCATTAGCAACGTGAGAAATGAGAGCAGATTTCTCACAGCAGATGAACAACCCTGTGTTTTGTAGTGAAGCCTCTACCAGATTTCTCCTAATTACAGGCCCGAGGGGGTACAAGCTCAACCAAACAGCTTAACACACATCAGAGAAAAGAATGTTTCTTCCCTTCAAAGCCTCATGAACGTATGTTTCCTCAAACCACAAGCTGCTAATATACTGTAAAGAGAGACAGAGTATATTAAGTGAAATATGAGCCAAATAATAGCTGTCAGCCAGAATTCAGTTTGTTTAGGTTTTATTTGTTTTATGATTATTTGGATCTCCCTAGAGGCATAGATGAAAACCTTTGAAGAGTAAATACAAGATAAACACAAAAACCAGTAACGTGCAGTTTTCTTTCTTTTGTTTGCACTTTAAAAGATAATTTAACTATTAATGAACTTTGCGTTCCTGCCAACAGAAGATCACTACCACTCTTGTATCTGTTTTAAATACAAAGCTATGGCCTGGAGAGTGTTAGTTTACCCTAGCATAGCATAAAGGTTTGACGTGGGTTTGTTAGAATTGTTTTGTAATTAAGATACAGGTTAATTTGTTAAATGAGAAAAGTGGATTCTTAAAAACATTCATCTTTAATAGATAAATCCGTAAATTAAGCACGGCATTCACAATTCTCCGCAGTTTTGTAACATTTTAATGAAGACACAACTTATAGTTTCTGGTATGTTATGATAGTGTATCATGACATTGTTTAAAGTAACATGAACATTACAAGACAAAAAGTGACAAAGCTTAACTTGGCACTGTCACTTAATGTTAGCATAAGAGAGAGATTATTTACTTATATCAGATTCAGCATGATCTCAACAGTAACGTTAAATGTTCGAAAATAACTTCTTCATTTACAATTTGTAGAATTAAAGCTCACATCACATCACTTGGGGCCATTTATCCGATGTCTCCTCCTTTAGCCTCTGAAGCCTTTATACCTGTTTTCCACATTCCACAGACCTGAGAACAGCCTTTGTGCACTTCGTCTTTAAGTGCCTTTGAATTACTTTTATTACTCTTTTTCAGCTTGTCTCTTCATTTGTTAGGACATTTACACGGTTAAAGGTTATAACACATTTTTATAGCTACACGTTTGCGTTTTCTACTTTCTTTTGCATAATTTTAGCCACATTCGCCCAAAATTCTGGCTTATTTGAGATCTTTGGAAACTTTGGGCTATCCACTAGAAGTCAATTATAAGATATGCTTGCAAGTGTATAATGTAAGTGTTCAAGTGTTGTTAAATGTCTGAATGACTCCTCTAGATGTTTCTTACCCCTCTTTCCTTGCTCCTTTCTCTCTTACTCTCTCTCTCGTTCACATACATATATAGTACAGTGTCAATGCATATTGACATCAAGTACACAGTTGGAAATCTACACTGTAGATTGCTACCTTGGGAAATGCCAAAGTTGGAAGACAATAGATTCAGCCATTTCTTCCCACACCTGCTTTGTGTCACTTTACCCCTGAACATCCTCTCCAGTCACCCTAAACTGGCTTTTCCTCAGACAAGTATAGGATGACTTGAGGGATGATTGCCAAGTGCTGCAAAATCATAGCGTCACATGAAAAGTGATAATTTATGTTTATATGTTAATAGCAGCTTTTTCTTTGTATTGAAATAGTGACTCACGACAGAAGAAAAGATGTTGGGAGTCGTTAGGATGTACAAGTAACCAGAGCAGCCATTGGATTCTATGACATCGAACACCACCAAAGAGAGTTAAATCTTTTCTGCGAGCCACGGGAAAGACAGGATGCAATCTAGGCCTCTCACAGTCATCACGCTATCCAGCGAAACAGGCTCAAAGCTTGGGTTACCACCTTACCCTCGCTTCTCTTTGTGTATCTCTCTATTGAGTGAAGAGAAAGATAACTCGAGCTGTTCCAGGCCCTGAGGTGGGATTAATGGCTTCTCAGCAAGTGTCCTGTTGTGATCATTAGGGTTCTCTATGAATTAACAGGAAGAATCCTAAAACCTTAGCATTGATACGTTGTGAGTTTATGTAGTCCAAGCTAATATGAAAGATAAACGGGTGTCCATGTAACCACTTTTATGCACGTGTGTGTGAGGAGAAGCCTGAACGTGGATGTTTACCAGAGCCTGGGAAACAATCTGAATGATTCACTTTCTCAGAACATAAATTTCTGACATAATTAAACACTTCACAGAACATCACCAAAGCAGCGACTGATTGTAGGAGTGCATTTCATCTGTTCCAACCGGAACCGTAATGTTTGGCCAAATAAATAGAGGGTATCAGCTTTGCCGCAAGCCCACTAATTAAATGAAGATTTTTTTTTATTTTTTTTTAGTGGCGCTATGCTTTGAACCATATCAGGTTAGATAAGGCTACATCTTGATTTTTGCTGCACGAGGAAAATACAGAGCACAGCACATTGGAGCAACCGCATGAGACTGAAACACTTGCTGCTTAAATTTTACTCAGATTTGTTCCAGTAAAAATATTTGCCAAATCTGTTGTTTCGAAAGACAAGCAATCACGGATCATTAAACTAAATGTGCAATCGCCTTGATTTGTCTGTACCCAACAAGCCAGCAACTGTAGTCTAGCCAGGGGTTTTGATCACTATTAACTATGGTATGTACAAAATTGTTTCCTACAGTGGAAAGAAGCGCACATTCACAGAACATAATAGCTGTAGGCACCAGTATGCAATCTGGGGAACAATGGCTTCAGGCCAAGTTTACAAAAGAGTAATTGGTGTCTGATTAAAATATTGGCAAAATTAAAAACCATCAGTATGTCACTAAAAGTCAATTTGCAACCTGGTAGTTACAGCACTTTGTTGTTAACACCACTCAGTAAAAATAGCAGGGCTGGGAAGAGACATAATACACTGTGATTTTATTCAGAGGAAATGAGGAGTGAAGGACGGCTAAGCAGGGATGGAATGAAGGTCGAGTAACACCTGTTTAACGTCAGGCGCTAACAGCAGCAATATGAAACAAACCATCTGGGTATAGCTCTGCCCATTAGATTACTAGTTGGCATACCAGCTGCATGGATTTGTGTGTGTGTGTGTGTGTGTGTGTGAGAGAGAGAGTGAGAGAGAGAGAGAGAGAGAGAGAGAGAGAGCATCAGAAGGAGAAGTGCCAGAAATGAAAAACCAAGAGATGACTTCCAACATTCTCTCCTATTGAAAGTGAGGAAGTTGACAATTATCATGTCTCACTAACAGGACTGTCTGAGCTTAACCTCTCATTTTAGCGGATCCATGCAGTGAAGCAGCCGACCAAGCCAGGGCTACCTCGCTCAGTTTGAGCCAATAAAAGGGGGACATTAACAAACCACAAGTACTGCAGAGTAGTAGCAGCGTTAGAGGGCTCTGTGTGTGCAAATAGAATTTAAAGATATATTTTTGTCTGGTTCATTCTGGTTTCTTTGTCATCCTCTTTTTATTACACTGCATGGGTGAGGAAGGTGAAGGCATACTGTTCTATATTGTACTGTACTGAGTTATATAGACATCTAGTTTTACGTGATGTCAAATTGATTTAAAGGCCTTGCAAACTTTTATTCATAAAACAGCTTCTTACTACAAGTGATGTGATCTTAGATGTGCACACAACTTTCTGCCAAAGTGAATAATTTCACAGACAACATTTCTGCCTTTATTGTTCTGTCTGTGCGCTTTCTCGCTGGTTTAAAAGCAGGCAGGGCTCGGCTGAAAAACATGATGTCAAGTATTTCTGCGTTTCAGTCGGGATTTAGCAACTTTTAAATCAAAATCCGATGACAGTTGCAGGATTGTTATTTCGTGTCGTCAATCAAATATATCACAACACACCCATACAGTACTACAGAAGGAGATTAACTGGGTTTTTGAGTGCTCAGATTTTAATAAACAACACCCAAGTGTGTTTTTATTCCTGAACTTTAAGTGTTGTTAAAGTCAGTAATCTGCCAATTTTATGCAAATGTTGCATAGATACACTTGGATGGGAGGTTAAAACCCAAGGAGCTCTGTGAGATGACTATATCTCGATGGTGCATGAAAAAGATTATGAGGATCAGCTTATACTACAATGACCTAATAGATCCTGGCAGTAATGGTTATTCAGCCTTAAAGCTATTAGTCTCTGAGAACTGAACTTTAGGGTCAGCATCAGTCAGTATCGTCAGCATGATGAGGAGATACATGGAGTTTAGTGCAGCCTTGTGGCCCTCCTGAGGAAAAAACTCGTCTTCACGTCCCAGAAGACTTTTAAGTGCATGTATGCCAGAGGGTTAGGTAGGCTTTACTGGCATGACAAACAATGCTTCAAGTTTCTTGTTGTGTCACCCAATCTACTATATGGTTATTTAGCTACTGTAATCCCTTCTTAGTTTATCCCCGCAGGCAAACCATCTGTAACACCTGTTGTTTACCTCTCAGTCATCAGGACTTAAACACCCTCAGTGAAATCCTCACAGTCGCTCTCTGGGGAATCTGGAGGAAACCTCACTCTCTGGATGCCACCACCGACAGCTGTGGAGTGGAGAGCAAGTTGATGATGTCCTCGGGGGTGATTACGCTGTAAAAGTGAGGTCTGAGGTAGTCAATAAATAAAGAGCCGTAAGCTGGGACCAATTTAGCCAAGGGACCAGAAAGAGACACAGAGCAAGACACAGGCACAGAGTGAAAAGGGGCAAAGAGTGTAACCTGACTCCTCTACCTCTATTATAAGGAGCATCACAAGCATCACATCTGCCTTAGAGCTTGTGGGCCGCTTTCAGTTTCAGTTTTCCCACTCTTTTTTTTTTTTTGTGTAGATAGATTGATTGATTTGACAACAATAAAAGAACATACAAGCCTTGACACATAAGAAACCATACTGTGAAGTTGTTGATGGTAAAAACACAATAAAACTGGAGGCTGGAAACGTATTTCCATTACAGCATCTGTGTGAAAAGCAGCCAATCCATCCGGTGGTTCTTCAAGCATTCACTCAGAACCAAGTGTCATCTTCGTGGTGGTGCTAGAGGAGTAGAACACCATATTTGGAAAGATGAGTCCTCTGGAACAAAGAAATATCTCAACTGTAGTAGTTGCAGAGAGCAATAAGTCCATCCATGCATGGAACTATGCTAAAACATAAACTACCTTTGACTGATACTAGAAGTGTATTACACATGTAAAACAATAATTGGCTTCAATGAATATGGGATCTGGCTCTTTAGCATGCATTTTCTCTGTGTTTCTTTCAGGTCTGAACTGGAAAATTGTGGAAATCATGGAAACATGACTATTTCATCCCCACAAAATACATTAATATACTATCAATTTGTGCTGTCAAATACTTTTAGGGGGAATTCTAACTTTGACTGTGTGTTAGACGTGTGCTGGCAACCTGTTCAGGGTGTTTTCTTGGCTTTGGCTAGTGCATGCTGGGAAAGACTTAGCCCCTTGTAACCATAATTCTATATAGCAAAAGGCCGTTTCACCCTTTGAGAATCAAGCAGATCTTTAAAAACTGGAACTAACCAATGTCTGCCAGGCTGAAATTATTGTAGAGTTGTGTGTAGGCCTGAGTAACAACTGATGGCAATGAAGGTATGTGCATGAAACACAGGAGGTCAACATGTTTTGGTGGTAAACATGGTAAACATCTGTCAGTTTTATGTCAACGTGTGTGCGTAGCTAAGTTCTTATTTTTCTATTTCAGTTTGACACTCAGACAGACATGCAGATGGTTCCTGGTTCCTTGTGGTTCCTCCATCGGTCCTGAATCTGAGTGGGTGGTTGACTAACTGGCATTTCCAC
The DNA here is from genome assembly GCF_900324465.2 of Anabas testudineus. Taxonomy (NCBI): domain Eukaryota; kingdom Metazoa; phylum Chordata; class Actinopteri; order Anabantiformes; family Anabantidae; genus Anabas; species Anabas testudineus. The sequence continues at coordinate 7,240,321 of NC_046621.1, read as the reverse complement.
AGAGACATAAGGAATGACAAAAACTTAGAAAAACAAAGGCACACCAAAACCCCAATTGACTTGCACAATAAAAATCCTAATTAGCTACTGGCAATAATGATAATAAAAATATAGTCTAGACATGCTGTATCGAATAAAAAGTGGGGATTTTATGAGCATGTAATGCACAGTTTAAAAAAGCCTCTTCGGTATAGTCTGCAGTGTCAGGGACAGCTTATATTATCTTGTTTTATGAATAATAAAAACACTTTGCAGTTTTCTTGTTTGCTGATGTAAGGGGAAAGTATGCTGGTGGGTGTGAGTGAAGTCTGGGTCACACTTGCACGCTGGAAACAGCTCAGTATTTCATTAGACCAGCTACTGTCGCTTTATTGTTATTGAAGTGGTTGTTAATTTAAGCTAACTATAATGAAGAGCCAGCAGAGTCTGACTCATGGTATAGTCTTTAACAGTAATTCTTTCAGACGTTGTTGGAATGACGTTTGTTATCTTTTTTGCCAAGTATTTTCTGAGAACATTGAAACTGCTTTAAGGCCTGTATAGTAAATATAGTATGTTGCTTAGTTTTGATTGGCATGATGGCTGAAAGCAGGTGGAAACAGATATATCCATTACCTAAAGCTCCCTAATTAAAATTATAATATTCCACATTTGGGAATAAAGCAATACCATGAGGTTCAAAATCAGTATCTTAGTCTTATTAAATTGCAATCAAGTTAATAGTTAAGCAAAAATAACTGACCTTCTGTGATTAGTTAGAAGGGCCAGCCTCAAAAACGTACCACCTACCTGTGTCTTGACACTGGAATTCAACCCATTCCTTTACAATCTTTGCTTCATATTTTATTGGCCCCTATAAAGACTTCCCACAAAGTGTTTTGTCACAATCATAAAGTGCACTAAAAAGCAGACTACCACAGTCAAAAATATCCTTTTGTTCCCGATAAGCAGATTTAGAGAAAAGATATTATGATTAGTTGTTCAGTTAACATATGTATGTATAAGGTATCTGAGGGGCAGATTATTTGTGCTTAATTACTGTATAAGTTACATAAACTTTGTCTACCTTCTTTGGAAATTTACTGCATCCCTTTTTTTAACAATGAATGTGAGCAGAGCTTCTGTCAAGTAACTTACTGCCACTGTGTTTTATTGTGTAGAGACAATGTGGCATTGCTGGCTGTTGCCACAGCGGACACACATAAAACAAGTCATTCTCTAGCTTGTTTGTCATTCTCTGCACGTAACAAAATGGGAAAGTCTTTTGCAGTCAGTCCTGTTCACTGTATATGATATACTCCACTGTGGAAAACACATTAATGTAAATGTGTACTGATTTCTGAGAGCAGTCGAAACATAAAAAAGTGTCTATTTTTGGAGACCTCTGGTGAGGAGCTTTTCCTGATGTCTGCAGTGTGCGGCTTCCCTTCAAAGTCTTTGATCTTTTTCTGGAATCAAATGTAATGATTGTGGCTAACTTTGAAATCTGGAAACACACTTGCTGTGTCTCGTAGCAGTGCTGCTTTGCACGGTCCTCACTGGCACATTTCAGCTGCTGTTTGCAGTTTTATTTGTTTGACAGTTATTTCATAGTTTCATTTAAATATCCCCGTAAACTAGGTGGTGCTGGAAGCTTGTTGATGTAGAGACGACTTGCAGGTTGCGGTTACCAGAGTTGCCCCTGGTTTAGTTTGCAGCAAAACATTTAAATATAAAGAGGAAAGCTCCTCTCCTGTCTATGCTCCTTTTTATTCAGAAGAGCAGGCTTACATACAGTTGAAAGGTGCCACACAGTTCATAGGTTTCTTCATTTAGGAGGACCTAGTTCTTCCAAAGGTCAACACAAGTGTGAAATAAATCAGAATGAACATATCAAAGTTCACCAAATTCACATTGCAAAAGCACCACAAAGATTTACATATAGACCTACTGTATATGAACAGAAACATAATCAACTGATCACAGCAATCCACTTAAAATTCATAGATTTAGGCTAAAATTATAATGTCATTCCTTCTGTTGTGACCAAACCCTAAAGCTACACAGCACTGAACCTACTCCAGTACTAACATCTGTTATGATTAGGTGTAATGAAACCCGTATATTGAGTCCTCCATTGCATTAGAGTATTAGTTGACCACAGCGTAAGAGGCATTAAATTACAAATTCCTGGAAAGCTCATGAACATTTTATGTCCACTAATGTTATACTGTTAGATTTGATAGCTGTTGCATATGTAATGTGTATTGATTAAATCTGCTAAGGTGGATGTAAACTGCACCTCACTTTATACCAACTCTAATCTATTATCATCTTTGCTTGAGTGCGTGATTTGAAAAAGAAATATTTTAAAATAGCATTACTGCCAAACCACTCCTTCATTCATTATAAAGTATGTGTATATATGTATACACAGTATACATAGTGATAAACAGGGTATTAGTGCTCAGTAAAAATGGATTTAATGCATGTTAGACTAATGGAATTACAGCAGAGCAAGTCTTTCATGTGGTAGTAAGCTTGTTTCTTAGGGCTGGAGGATGCCGCCTTTATGTTACTTAAATGTCTTTATGAGGCAGTATTTCTACTTCTAAAGAAAGATTTTCCTTCCAAAAGTACCATGCCGGAATTTTTTATATATCCACGTGACATTTATGGTAAGATATGCGTTTTAGTTTTCTGTTTCTGTACAAACACTAGTTATTGAATTAATTACAATGGCACTGCGTACAGACAGTCATAGAACTATAAGGACAAATGTTAATGTTATCTGTTATATATCTATATCTATATCTATATCTATCTATATATATATATATATATCTATATCTATATCTATATCTATCTATATATATATATAGTATCTTTTCTACTCATTATGTCATTCCCAGCCCTGACTTCCAGTGTCTGTGGTATTTAACATTAGCATGCTGACGCTATCACCACTGTATAATACAGGCTCACAGAACTAGGTTGCACTTGGTTTTAAAATGCATCTTCGGCATGGCTTTGCTTTACTTAGTCTTAGTGAATCACTGATCAAAAAACAGGGAAAGTTTAATAATATACTGGCAGGTGCTTCCGTTCAGTGTGAGTCACGGTGTTTAAGGCTGACAAGTGATGTCAGGGTTGATGTCTGTTTTCAGTGACTTGTGTGGCGTACGTCTCAACTGCCAGCTGCACCCAAGAATCTGATTTCCTTACCTTCGATTCAGGGCATTTCATTTTAGGAGCCTTTTCTAGACCATAAACCTGTCACATCTTGCAGTTTGACTACCACTACAGTCCTTATTGGTTGGTTGGTGGTTGGTGTCCAAGTTAAATGATTTTAAAAACAAGTTTGATTTGTTGGGAACCTGCTTCTAAAATCTTCCTCCGTGCTTTTCGCCTTTACAGATGTTCTAACTTTAAATCTTAGGTAGAAAACATTTATCATTATGACGCACAAGGCACCAGTTGACACATGCATACAAGGTCCAAAATAAGAGTTTATAATTTCAGCTCAACAAAGAGTCTATTATGGCCGACTCTCGGGCAGAGAGAAGACGCTGACTGCTGATATTTCTGTTTGTTTAAACTTTTTACTCACAGTGAAACAACATTAATTTTGGTTTGTGGGATGTTGGCGGTCGGGGATTGTAGAGCAGTGTGAAGAACACATGGCCTCAGTAAAACCTGTTCGACGGTACAGCTTCTTTTCTCTGCTCAATTGTGAAACGTCCCATTCTTATTTTGTCACGTTAAGTGACAGATCACAGCCTTGGTGAGACAGCAGACATTTGTTTTAAGCTTTTGTTTGATTTTCTATATATTCAGTATATTCAGTACAGCACGGTAATCACAGAAGAGCACAAGCCAAAGACACCATACTTGTTTAGCAATCAGTGAACGCAAGAGAAAAAGAGAGAGCCCCATTCCCACACATGGGAGTCTGTTCCCACTAGTGTCTTAAAATAGTCACAGAGGGCTTTTCAATTATACAGGCCACGCTGTAAGAAGGGGCCCAATCATAAAACCAGAGTGTTTACCTCCTCTCTAAATCTTACTCTGCTTTGATTAAGGGGGCAGAAGGCGGCTGGGAAGCTGAAAGGACAAGGTCAGGGGGGAGATACTGTACAATAACTAGGAAACAAAATGAGAGGTGTAATTGTCAGCCATCTGTGACCTGAGGCCAGCAGAGCATCCGCCATAATGTTAGATCAGTCCTGTTTACACTGGAAGTACAGGGAGAGAACACGAGTGGCCTCATAAAAGAGACAAAGTTAGGTTAAGGAGTGTGATGCTTAAGTCTAAGTCGGTCTTCTTCACTTTACATGTCAAAGACACTTAACGTGTCAAAAGGGGGAATAGTTAACTTGTGAAACAGATGCTAACTAACATAAGCTTACTACCTACTTAATGTAGGTGTTTCATAGACAGAGATAATTTAATATAGGACCAAGTTTGAATAATTTAAACATTTTAAAGATGTATAACTAACATCATAATCTAAATTTTTATAGGAATAGAAAATCACCAGAAAACAGCTGCTATAGAAAACACCTTTGGTTTGGTAATATAAATCTGATGTACTAGCATGAAGAAATTAACTAAAATTCCCCATTACACAGTGTAAAATTCTTTTTTGCAATTCACTTTTCAATTCTGGACCTCTTTTGAATAATTTGGTAACTATGGTGGAGTGTTTTATTCCATCTGACTTTTTCTTCATGTCAGCAGCTGCACAGCCTCATGGGTATGTAAGTATTGACACACTTCTGCCAAATCTGCTGGACAAAACTTGATCTCTCACAATTAAAGTGAAATGACCATGATTACCACCTGATGGTTGTATGCCTCTGCCAATCAGTCAACTTGCACTTGCAGCTGTAATGAAATTCCCTCCATGCGTTCCTGAGGTATTACGTTGACATGAACGGGGGCAGATATGAGGTCACACCGTCCTTGACTTTTGACAACTCAAATCTAATTAGTTCATTTCTTCAGTTCAGTTATGAAGAAATTAAGTTGGTACTCAGCTATCACATTCACACCAATGGGACAGGCAGACAAACTGAGTGACTGATGGACAAACTAAAGACGTAATGCGTCAAAGGTGGCGGGACTATAGCTGTCACGGCTGCGGAGGTATAATTAAAAGTCAATACACTGTCCAGGGGTGTCCCATGTTTAAATGTCAAGTAACCCTAAGCCTGTTTAAAGAAAAATTTGAAACGGAAATACAGAAAGTGGAAAAACACTTGGCACCTACTTCACAACTGCACTTAGCTAGAGCCACTTAGTGGTCAGCTTGGCCTGCAATGAAGAGTGCATGCGAACGAAGTAACTAGCCTGGCTCTGTTCAAATGTCAAAAATAGACGTACCAGCACATGTAAGGCTCGATAATTATCATGCCATATCTCGTTAGTTTAATCCAGACACAAATAGAAAACCTTGTAACGGTGCCATCAAGAATAGTTACAGTATATAAACCCCCCTGGAACAGCTAAAATATACTCTTTTTACAGTCACTCTTTGTGTACAAACATGAACATGAAGTTCTTCTCTATAGGTATTTTTAAGACATGACATGATACGTATAAAGCTGTACAGGTACTGTACTGCTATGCTAAGCTAAGCGAATGCCTAATATACCCTCCCGTAGTGGTATCAAGCCTCTCCTCTAATTCTCAGGCGAGCGGATAAGCTGAATTTCAATACTCTGCCTGAAACATGCGCGCATCGTTTTAAATCATATTTCATTTGTCAGACAAAAAACTAGAGAATTCCCTCACTGTCATCATGGAAAAAGGAGTGCCTCCTTCATGCGCACACTTCATGCAGGTGAAATTGCGTATGCGCTGCTTAAAGTCTTTAAAGAAACAATTGCTCCATACAAGGGTGTGGATGTCATTATAGAAAAGGATTTATGCTCGTGTTCTCAGGTTTCATTGTCCATCGGTGCTTTGAGGAACCAGCTTGTCCTGTTTGGACAGATGTCCGTCACAATAAATCACAGTGTAAAGGACATCTTTTATAGCACACCTTGCCATTCATGTTGCAGTGCAGGCTGTTACCTGAGATAAACAATGGCCAGGATATTACTTATCCAGGGATCAAACTGTTCACTGCTGCTATCAAGGAACTGGTGTAGATGCATCAAATTCTCCCGAGGGCTTAAAGACTGCTGAGTTTTTATCTACATCAGGGCAAATTAAAATGCAGTGTAGTTCTTCTTTTTTCATTCTTCTGTATGCTACTTGTTCATTTCCCTGACTTAAAATAACTATACTATACTATACATAAATATACAGTATTAAGCAAATACTTGTTTTTAAAAGTAGTTCTTAGGTATAAATCATTCATGCTCATTTAAGGGTAAATTAGATTTTTGTTGATCTTTAATTCAGCAGGTCAACTTCAGCATAAACACCCCGTCTGATCTTTTTCTGCTGGCTGGATGCTCGGGGGATTATGTTTTTTAACGAGCTTCTCCTCATAGGAGGTAAATCATCCCTAATCAATATTTCAACACATATATTAACATTAACCAAATTGATTAAGTGCCTTGGCATCTTTAAATGTTGTTTATCAAAGGAAAGGTCACTTGATGTATTTGGCTGTCCAACAGGGTATCTTCCTGAGGACTCCAGAGGAAGACATGGTGTAATATTGATCAATGGTTTAGCCTGGCTTAAGTTGATCATCAATAATGATTCATAAGTAAATGTTTACACATCCCTTCAGTGAAACAACTCAGAATACATCACACTGTGTTACAAATAAGATAAAATGGAGTACATTAGGAAGAGCAAGAATAAATCAAAATGCTGCATGCAAATCAAAGACCGGTGGAAAAAAATGTGTTCAGAGCTACAGTAGATGATGGTGCACACTCTGCAAAATGTCTCACCCCTGCAGCTGTGTTAATCCACTGCTCTGTCTGTGTCGTTGTGGCATTCTGCGGGGTATCATGGGTTTTAAGTGGTGTAGCTCTTCTCAATACAACTTGGACATATTGAAAAGAGCTTAAAGAATCAAAACAGACGCTCCAGCGTGAACTGGAATCAAAATGTCCAGTCTACATTGTAACATCACAGCAAATACAAGACAGAGCTTCGGTTTTAATGAGGGCAGAAATATGCTTGTTTTGATTATCAAAATGAAGCGCAGCAGATGTAGTAACAACATACTGTACTTGAACTTGTCTATGTTCTAACACTGTTCACTCACCATCCTACAGCTGACGTAACATTTGATGCAATTTCAGGACAGAGCATTAAATTATTAATCCTGGCAGAGATAGTGATTTCTAATGAACACATAGTGGTGTATGATGCCTTTCTAATGCTCTATCTGGCAAGTAGTAAGAGGTAAGATGATGTTACAAAGTGAAATGCAAGCATTACTTTTTTATTATTTTATAGACGGTAGAGAACAGGAGAGTCATTTGGCTTATCAGCACAATCCTCAGTCGTTTTTCCCTTGACAAGAGAAGCAGAGATAAATATTGGTAAATGCAGGTTTTCTGACATGTACTGTGGCAGAAATGCTCCTAAAAATACTGTTTTGGGTTAATTAGATGTGCATGAATCAGCTCAAGTGCTCAAGTGCAAGCGCTTTTCGGGTGATCTGAAACGCAGCACTACTGCCGCAGTCTCGTTTGGAAATTCCCATCCTGAAATTCTCACATGTAAAACATCAACTTAAATGAATAAGCGTCATTTTGATTATTCCCACCAGCTGAATGTGATTTCTTTCAGTTCAAGGAAAAACCGTGCAGTCTGTGATCCATCGAGCAAAGTGGTCATCTGAGGACAGAGGCACTTGTGATTTCATTTTTACTGACTTGAACACCATCAGAGCAGTGACAGAACCTACATCATCTGCGCAGGTTGTGTCAGCCGGTGTGAGCAAAGCGTTGAATGTACTTTGACATCAAGCCATCCAGTTTTGGAGTTTTTCCATCACCTTCTGTTGTCGGCAGTATGCTGGAAATGCAGCTTGCAGGCCTTTTATTGTGCATGTAAACATGTTATTTCACACCACACAACATATCCACATTCAACAAGAGTCAACAAGTAAGGTGCAGGAAAATCAATATATAGGTAGTTTAGTGTAAAATGCAGGTTTATACATTAATATATGAAACGTCACTATTCATACAAGACTACCCAACATGTCATGAAGTTCTTTCTACAACATATTTTCTGAGATGTGTTTCCTGAAACTTTAAAATTCATTTTAATGCATCATACACCAGATTCTCATTTTAAAACACAGGCCAAATCTGAAGTCATCATGAAATTCACAAAGCACCAAACAATGCTTACAACACAGTGGAGCGAAAAACTGTGTCGCAATCACATTCCACATTCACAGTGAGGTTTTAAAATCCATCCCTCCCTGTCTTTTACAAACATAAACAAGTCTATGGTTTGCAGCTCATTCATGAATCTATGTCTTTGGAGTTCCTGCTCGAAAGTGTAAGTCTGCCAGTTCTGACTCACAGCCAAGAAGACGCCCTTTTCTCTTTTCTGTGTCTCAACTTTGCAACCATTCATGCCCTGTGGAGTGCATGCTTCACCCAAACAGTATCTCCATGGTGACACGCATACTGTACATAGACCAACCTTTAAGGTGTGTGTCTGTGTGTCTTTTTTTTTTTTTTCCTCTCTACCTAAGCGGCCTTTGAACCGTGACAACGGCTGAATGACAACGTCAGTCGATAAGGGGTTTCCCTCTCCGTGGCCTCCGGTCGCCCAGGCAACATTCCTGAGTCGACAAACATTGGCGCCGACTTGAGCCTGCATACCAAAGGATCTCCCAGGAAGTCCAAAAGGCTTTCCTAGCGTGTTGTTGTTGTTGTTGCTATAGTAGTGGCCGCCAGCCAGCATGTGTGTACAGGTGAAAGCAGGTACACCTTCTACCTGTTACGTTCCAGTTGAACGTTTGATAGAAATAGAACATCAGCTTTATATATAGAAAAGGACACACCTCGAAGAATACTGCTATGATGCCGTGCCCATTTTCAGTTACAAAACATTACTGTCTGTTTGTGTTGTTGACATGAACAACACACCAACCTAGGGACCTGCACTGAATTTATAATTTGTTAAATAGGAATCTGTGAAATCATTTTTTAAACTTGCATGTCTCACCAGTCCAATCATTCATGAGATCACCTCAGTTCTAGGTTAAGACTAAGGAGAGTCTTCTGACCCAGCCCCTTAAAAAAAGAGTGGTCCTCTATGTGTGTGTGTGTTAGTGAATGTGTGTGCGTGCATGTTTTGTCATGGTCACTAGAGAGGCCAGAGGTTTGCAGCCGCTCAGCGCAAACACAAACCAGGGCCATCTGTGCCTGGATCCCCTCCAACAGCAACACTAGTGCACACACAAACACGTCCGCACACACTTCGCACAATCTCATAAACTGGGTGTCAGTGACTGTAGCACCTCATCCTTCGAAGTAAACCTATATGGTCTGGGACCAAGGCAGATGTTATGTGTTCTGCGATAACCTAAAGGAATTTGTGGCAGCAATTCAAGATTCGGTTGAACAATTAACGTCGTAAATTAGGTCGTGATAGTCGACATTAAATAACAGCTCCTGCGCTGTTTGTAATTGATTTACATTACACAGATTGTGAGTTAGATATGTCTCACCCTAGGTCCTAGTTTCACTGTTGTTGGGTAATGTTGAGAAAACAAGTGAAGCATGTTGTTATGAAACAGTGACTGATGCTGTGTAGCAGCAGGCCAAAGTGAAAATGCCTCTGTCCCTGCCAAAGATTTGTATTGGAAACCACAGATGCATGGCACAGAACCATGTAGGCCTTCCACTAGCAGTGCACACATCCCCAGAAAATGCGTGTGTGTGTGTGTGTTGGTGTGGTGACAGGCATGCCTATGGGTCTAAAAAGGATTCATTTGGTTTCAATCATAACTCCAACTGTAACTCAGTGTCTTGTCGATTTCACGGCAAGAAGTCACAATTTAAAAAAAAAGGAACAACCTGCAACAGGTTGTCATGGTGCTCAGGGGACATCTGTTGAATGCACTGTCATGTTGAAATTTGTGAGCGAGCCTCATGCTCAGGTCTTGGCAGTAAAACAAAACTCCAGGTGACAGTAATTCAACTGGTCAGCAAGTTGGATGTTTTTTCCCCCTGCTAAATCTTAAATCGATTGATTGTTCACATGCACGCTGATTTGGACATTTGACAATGATGCTGACACTTGAGCTTGAATTCTCCTTCTACTTTCCACTTCTTTTTTGCATTCTCCGTTTTAATGGAAACGTTGTAAAGAAGACATCCTTAACTCATTAAGGTTTTGAGGCTGTCCGTTTGATCCAAGTTGCTGGGAAACACCAACAATAGCAGTGAAGTGTACAGTCCACCATCCATCAAGCCAGCTGCTCTCCTTCTGAAAATCTACAGCTTCCTTTTGAACCTAAAACGCTGAGGACTGAGAAAAGAAAAACATAGTCACAGTGTGCAAGTGAATTCCTGTCATTACTCAAGAAAGTCTGTTGTCTTATCGGCCATCCAGGCAGCTAATTCATATGGATTATTAGTCACTGAGTGTCCAGATTGTGCTGGGAACCTCTTCAGCATTAGCTGTCATTTAACCGAGGATTTCGTTTACCAACAGCTTATTTGAGGTAAAGCTGTGTTTCTTCCTTTTAATTTCACTGGCCAAAGCAAACACAGAGGAAACGCTTGTCACTCACTTAGAGGAAAGCAAAACTGGGTGGTTCCTTCTTTATGGCACACAAAACAAAATAATTTTCTCATATTTAAACGGGTTAGAAAAGATAAAATGTTTTAATCTAGGAATCTAGCGATAACCTTTAACCGAAGAACAAGGAATGTATATTGTAGGTATCTGTGTCTCTATCTTACAGGGAAACAATATATGATGTTATTGTGGTTAAGACACATGGAGCATGAATAACGTTTGTCTGAAGTTATGTTGCGAATGGAAATCTCTCTGCTAGCTTTGATTTAGGTCTTCAGCTACGCTTGAGGTGAATAATAATAATGTCTGCAAAACTGGGATGCTAATGTTCACCAGCTACTCACCAGCTGTGTTTGCCTGTTGTTTGGTGATGCACAGCAGGCTGTAAACACAGTATACCACAGTACAGCTCCTAAGAATACATCTGGCTCTCCAGCTGCCAAATACACTACTAACTAGTGAAACACTGCTTGCTAACTTCAAACATTTGGTAAACAAAAAACAAGTTTTAAAACGAGAACTCTAAAAGACGCTGAAAGGCTCCACAGAGTTGGTAGTAGCAGACTTAATTAAAGAACTCCATTAAAGCTACTGTACAGTATGCAACTTAACTCATCACCAGTATGAGGCTCAAATAGCGCCGACACCGAGTTGGTACCTGCTAAGTCATTGATTCGATGACTTTACAGACATTCATTTTAGGTTTATCAGAAATTCTAATCACTCTGTCTTCTCATCAAGGAGTTCCCTTTGTGCAAAGCTGTTTTCATGTTTCTACCTCTATCTCAGTGGGCATGGTTCTGCAGATCTTTTCACTAAATGTAGTTTTATATAACAGCTATCATTTTAAGAATTTGGGTAATCCCCACGGTGGCAAACAAGCACATTTAAGACAACCATTACATTTAATTTCCCAAGTGTGTATGAGAAAACAAACCCATCTGTTACTTCTTTTTGTTTGTTTTTTGTTGCCTACACCCTATTTATACTATTTATACATTTTGCAGATTTTTGTTCTCATCAGATTGTGTTCTCCAGACATAATAATATATATTATAGATAATTTGCCTTTCTCACTTATTTAGATCTATATGCTTCTTTGCCAAGAATTCTTGTTCCTGCCAGCGACACCAGGCCATACCACCTGCAATCTTAGGGTGACTGCGAACAAAAAACTCCTGTGTTAAGCCAATATCACAGCTGCACAACTCACTAATCTCCCCCAAGATCCCTTAAAGAAATATTTCACTTTTATTACACCGTCCTACACTCTAATACTTTAAATATTTTTATGCTCTATTTGCTTTCTAAGATTCTTTAATATTCAGCAATATGTGCAAACTAACATATGTCTGTTCAGTCTCCTTATGCACAGGACTCTACTCAGGTATGTCACACTGTGAGAGGTTTGAGTATCTTGTGGTGCCATCTAGTGATGATTTTTTTTGTGTAGGCGTACAGTTTTCATACTATGTTAGAAGAAAAATAATGCATCATGAAATAAATACCTGACTCTTGTAAACACTGACAGTTTTCAGTTTGACCTCAAAAGGAAAAGTGTAACAAAGCCATTAAAGCAGAGATCCTATAACACAACCAATAAAACATCCAGGTGGGGAGCAGGTCTATTTAAGAGAGCTGAAACAACAAGGCTTTATAACATCTGGATCGCCCGAGTGATTTCCACCAGTGAAACCAGCGTGTCTGAAACCATTGCTGGATTGAAGAGGGGAAAAAAAACTCGCGTCATTTGAAGACGTATTGCGTAAGATAAGGTTGATCTGTAAGCTATCACCCCACCAGTGTAATTAGTCATAGTTACTGGGGTCCCTCCCTAAAAGAGATCATATAGTGGGTGAAATCCATCAAACTAGCCATCACATCCTGTCTGACTCATAACAATGAGTGAAAATACATGTGCATTCATTAAGAATATCAAGTCAAGACAATAACAGTATATACAGGCTCTAATACTTCGGATAGATGGATGAATGAGGTACTGATAAAATGTTTGTTTGCTGGGTTTCTGCTGGTCCTACAGTGGAAGTATGATTATTCCACTACGAGGAATAAAGGTGTAAGAACTGAGGATGGAGAAGAGCAGTTGGTAATGTCATGTAATGTAAAATAACAATACAACAAGCGTATGTAAATGAATCAAGTATGGGTAATGATGTCTAAAGATAAACCTAAACATTGCTAAAATACTGTATTAATAGAAATAAAAAATAATCCAAAATATTAAATGTATTTATCCTTTTCTCTAAAATGTTATTAGCTGTTTGCCTCCCACTCTACCTACATGTTGTACCAATAAAAGCAGTTTTAGTTAATAGTAAAGTCTAGTTAGTTAGTTATTTAACAGTAAAATAGTTTTATCAGTGCCTAATGTGTGCACCGAGAAAAATCCCCCCAAATAAGAAAAAGAGGTACAAGCTAAAAGAATCCACGTTTTGCCTCATGGCTGAAACAGGAGGTTTCAAGTTCAGGAATTTAAGGCAAAGTGCAGAAATACTTGCTGTGAAATATCTGCGTAGCGGTGCCTTCAAGCATTATATGGACTTAAATAATTTAAAGACACCAATATGTACCTGCTACAGGCTGAATTTGTCAAAACCTGAATTGATCTTTTCATGGGAGCCGCTGGAAGACACGCAAGTGCAATTAGGCACCAATGACAAACAATAGGACACGGACAGAAACAACACAGATGATTGCCTTTTCACCTCTTGTGGCTGCACCCACTTGCAGATTGAAACATGTACCAACGCCCAAAAAGTGACTAACTCACGAACAAACAGTCATTGCCCCTCCACGGTCTGCCAAGTGTCTGATGATTCAAAGCATGGACACTGTCCAGGCAAATGCAGTGAGAGTGAGAATCTGTGAGCCATTATTGGGAGGGATGCGTCATCGAAAGCAAAAAGTGAGTACGTTGTGTGGACAAAATTGTTCCATCTTACAAACAAATTAAAAAGTATATACGAGACCAGGAAATTTGCTATTCAATTCGGACAATAGAATCTAAATACTAGACACAAGAGACATATTAATTTTAAGACAATGTCTGAAGGAGACTTTGTACTATGAGAAAGTAAGTTTAAAAAGTGTAAATCTATTGAATCCAGTTTTTATATAATGCCACAGGAAATAATATAACACTGACTTCCAGAAAAATCAAGACTTGTTTTGAAATGCAGTAAAAACTTAAATCTTTTGTTAATTTTCTTAAAGCTTCATTTATCTGACAAACACATTAAGAAAAGATTCTCAGTGTTTATCTTCCTATCTTAGTTTTATTCTGTGAATATAACTTAGAATTTGATGCCAGGCAGTGTTCTAGTAACACAGTTACTACTAAATTAGCAGGTGAGGGCATCATGTTGGATACAAAAGGAGCTTCGACCAGGTTGCGGCACACACTGCAAAATTCGTGAGAGACTTGTCAGTCAAAACAACATCATTATTTCTCAATGCGAGATTGCAAACAACATCTGCAGCACATAATATTGTGAAAAGGATTCTGTTCAGGGGCTCCAGGGAAATCTCCGCGCATAAAGGCCAAGGGTGGAAATGACTGTGGAATTTGTGTGACCTCCGAGGCCTTAGGCGACATGAGAAACGGTCATGCCACTGTGGTGAATACAGCCAAATAGGCTTAGGAGTACTTTGGAAAACTGTTGTTACTTAACAGCCTGACGCTGCATCCAGAAATGTAACCTGAAACTCTATTTTGCAAGGTGGATGCCGTACATCCGTTCTGTGGAGAAACACCACTGAGCTCTCTAGGCCTAAGCTCATGTCAGATGGATCAAACTTAATAATATTAATTAATTCACAGATTGTTTCTGGTTAAGATGTTTGTACAATTATTAAATACACCACGGATATTCTGCAGCCATGCCTCAGTCAGTGAAAATACAGAATAGTTTTAGTTATTTTGTCATTTTAGTTTTCATCATTTGAGAAAAAGTGCCACGTTTTCTAAAAACAGATTTTGTATTTTCTGAGCAGCTGTCAATTTTTCATCTTGGCAGACTAAATATCGGAATGATTCATCATCTTGATGTTCACAACTTTGAATAGTCTTCGCTCCAGAAGCCAGAAAAAGCAGAGTCAAACAAAAATGACAATCACATTAAGCAAGTTAAGGGAGACAAATGCCTTTTCTGAAATGCATTGACATGTGATCTTAAGTTTGCCTTTATCTCTCCTGTACCTTTCCCAGACAGTTCAAACACAGTCAGAGTCAAAGCCTTTTGTATGTGAGTGACTGATGATCTTTAATATCTCTGGTTCCTCTCTCAGTCAGGTCAGTGGGTTCAAACAGCTATAGCATACATCCTACAGTAGATGGCAGTAAATAACATGAAATAAATTGATGTTCAGCAATCCATACTACACAACTTAAAATAAAACTCAGTGAAAATGATAATGGCCTGTAGTGTGGAGCTTCATGAATGAAATATTGTCATCATCGTTAATGTCATTAGTTGGACTACTAGTGGCAGTAGAATCATTATTTTTATTTAAATAAAAAAGATTTATCATTTTCTTCTTCGTTATAATTTTCAGATTTCAGTCCCTGAGTTTCTTTGCATCTTTAGATCTCAGCCAGTAAATCTGTAATGAGGCCAGAACTTAGAAATAATCAAAGGTTCAGAGTTAAGTTCTGTATTTCTATGTCCGTGCACTCTCTCACCAACATAAATCTGTGAACGTGCACATGCATTGGAAAAAGAAGAGACACACAGAACAGACGCACCAATTACTGTGTGGACACTGCTGACAGCAGGGCAGAGCTGCACAGACATGCTGAAGTTTTGGTGTCTTTATCTATATAAGCCTCTTTCTTTATGTCTCACTAGACACTGTGCAGCACCAGACGGTGTCTTACTCTTCTTATGTCCTCACTGCATTGCCCTGATTGTGTTCAGTTGTAACGAAAGAAGGTTTTGAAACACAAATCAATACTGTGTGACAAATGTGCAAAAGATGGCAAAGCCTTGTTTAAAGAAAACGCCTATTGAATTTCTAAAAAAAACAAACACTCACATACAGCACACGTTGCATGACTCACATTACTCTTCCAGTGATGTTTCACTAGAGGACGTCATTTAGAAGAAATCCAATAAGAACCTGAATGAAAAATAAATAAATGGGTCATTTTCTGCTCAGTGATTTTGTCTCTTGAATAAAGCAAAAGTAGTTTCAAACTTCAAAGTGTTGTCGTGACTAGAATTAACGTGTTATTAGTGATTGTTCATTATTGATTGGCATCACTGATGAAGAAACTCTATTTACATCATCTATGATCTATCTATGAGTTTTACCCACTACTTATTTCTATCTTCAACCACAGTTCACTGATTTACAGTAAGAAATCAATCATTCTTCATCACCAAAGTGATTTATGATAAGAGTATGTGTGAAGAATTGAGTGTACCGTAACGATCTGGAGAGCAGCAGACGGAGTCAGAGACAGTGAGATAAATCGTATTGCTCTGCGGGAACCTCGGTCCCCTCGGATTTCATGCCAGACAAGTTTGAGAAATGCACTTAACAGACATGCTTATGTGGTGATTTGTCCTAAATGGAAACAAACCGTGATACCTCCACAACTATAACTAAGCAGTCATGATTGTTGTCATGACAACAGCTCCAACACGCAGCAGCCATGATTCAAATAGTGCTGCTCCCGGAGCATCAAATAGTGAGAACTCGTTGTGTCATCTGGAGTTCTGCGGTAGCAGGACAGTTCAAAGACAGTTCGTATTGTTTCACTTGATAAATAAAGATAAATACAGTCCTGCATGATTTATACACTCATCCAGACCAAGGTCGACTTTCTATGTACATTAGTCTGAAGAAAAGTCGATGCTGCATTGCTATTAGCGTGGAATCCATCAGGTCCTTTAATTGAGCCTGTGGGCTGCTCGCCTGCTCCTGCGTCACACTGAGCCTGGGGTTCACCAGCACAGATGAGCCTGCCTTGTCCCCCGCAGCTAGTGATAAATGACATGAAGCCACTATGGCTCTGCTCTCTAGCATGCGATTGACAGCACAGTAAATAAGGACTCAGAACACCTAAACTAAAGGACATGATAGTGACATTTTTACTCTATACGCAGATGATCTCCACCGAAGGAACTAAAAGCATTAAAACTACTTTGATTCAGCACATAAACAAGCAGGGAAAGGTGAACGCAATTTGTAGCTGGATTACACAAACTCAAATTTCTTTTGGCACCATACATTTGCTGCTCTGTAACTCATGATACATGTATATTTGTGCAGCAAAAGCTTTCAGGTGTAATCTGTGCTTGCTTTGTAATTAGTTAAACGATAGATATCACCTTCTGATAATAATCTGGTAAGACAACATGTCATTAAGTTTGCATAGACTAAAGAAATCATAGACTAAAAGGTTGTGAAAAGCTCTCTAGGAGATCCTGTACGCTGAGTTCAGTGTGGAACTAGGTGAGAGTCTTTAAGTTTAGGGAATAATTGAGTGTCACAGCCACTGAATACACGTCGGAAAAGAAACACAGGAGAAAAGTAAATCTTAAAAATGATTCCCAGGCAGAAAACATAGCAACACACTTTGGCAGGCATTCAGGCTCTGAGTAGAGAGACAAGTAGAAACTTACAGAAGAGTAAGAGAGAGAGAGACAGAGAGAGAGAGAGAGAGAGAGAGAGAGAGAGAGCGTTGAGGCCATCTGGTTTCTCCAAAAGAAGATTTCAGCTGCAGCTTTGAGTTCAATTGGTAACAATCAGGAAGGCAAGTAGTCTGTGTAGTCCCTATTCTGTGACATCAAATAAAAATGACTAATTATAGTAATTATATTATCAAGTTTACCTGTCACTGAGTTACTAAACAGTGTTATATGCATGACATGTTTGCATGTGTTGATTATGAATAGGTAACGTTCGTGATGGCTTTGCTCTACATTATAAGACAAAATTTTAGCCAGTGCGTGATACGATTTTGCAATCACCTGACACGCATGTGGTTCAGACATCCGGTTTCGCTGCAGTTTGGCCACAATTCGACTGCACGTCTGCTTATTTTGACGCCACAGTCTGACCCAGTTTAGTGTTTGGCTGTGGTTCAGATCAATAGACGTACCCGCTCTATACCACAGCTAAGATAACACCCCTGCGATGGTTATATGTAACTCAGCACTGCAGATGGCATGTTTCTGATAATGTCGTTTCCTCCTTACATGCTTTAGATTCATGAGCCGTCTCTGTAGTAAGTGATAGAGTGGGTGAGTTATGTACACAAGGAATTAAAAGCAAGTGATTTTTCTGTTGACACCTTGCCTACTCACTGTTTCTACACTCTGATTTAACCCTTTCTAGCTTTAAGGGAATCAAGAGGTCATAGGTGATCATAGGTCTTCTGAGATCTCTTTTTGCAGAGCATGGTTGACGACAGCAAACTAAATATGCGTGAGTGTAGCCAAAGAAGCTCTACTGTCTTTGCTACATGTGCCCATTTATTCCTGTTTGCATGTTCAGGATGCAACATGTAAAACACTTTGAATGTATATGTAGTTTGCCAGACAAATACACTTTGTTTAACTATTGTTCCATCAGCCAGTGGTTTATGAATTTATATAAGGTTTGTTACTTACACAGCACAAACACAGAGCTGTGCTTCTGACCAAATTAAGACAGGAGCTATGGAACCCAGGAGATAGAAAAATGAGACATTAAAGAGCGTCCTGACAATTAATGATGATTTAATAAAGCAGTGCCACTAAGTTTTTTAATCAGCCGTTGATTGTTGCACAGTCTAATTTAGCTATGACCCAATTCCACTACAGCTTTTACAATTTACAGTACAATGCAAAAAAAAAAAAGAAATAATAAAATAAAATCTAAAAATGAATTATTAGAAGCTGCTGTACAGCTGTTGCTAACATCTCACTCACACATGGGAACAACCTGTAGTCCTATCTTGTGTAATTACACAGCTACTAATTGTCAGTTCTGCCGCAGATGCGTGATGATTTTAAAAAGCCTGCTGCACCTACACTGTGGACAACCCACGGACAGAGAGAGCTACGTAATCCTTGTGTGTGTGTGTGTGTGTGTGTGTGTGTGTGTGTGTGTGTGTGTGTGTGTGTGTGTGTGTGTGTGTGTGTGTGTGTGTGTTAGACAGCGGAGCATCTCCTCTCTCGCATCAGCATCACGAGCTTTAATCGCTTTCTCCATCATCGAGGCTACGACGCGTCTGTCAAACCTGTGGCGCGTCTGTCTGTCTGTTTGGTTTGGACACTACACACACACGCACACACACATGCACACGCACACACACACACACACACACACACACACACATCTCCATCAGTAGTAGTTGTAGTTTGGAGACAATAAGCCTCTGCTGCTGCTCTTCGGGGGGAATCTCCGCTGTCATCCAGGAAGACCCACCATCTCCCCTCAAAGGAAGTTGAAGCAAACAGGTGCGTGGAGCGCAGATATTTGATTTATTGATCTCTTTCTCTTATAGAAATGTTTTATAATCTGTATTTTAGCAGCACAGCCAGGACATTTGTTACAGTATGGCACTGAAACAGCCAGTAGTTTCTTCAGTTTTATAGGAATTAATAGTAAATCCATTCATGTTTCTCTGAGCTCCACCAATTTCTACAGGTGGGATTTTTCAGGCTGCTGTTTCCACTGTAGGTTACGCATGTTCCACACGGTGTGATGTTGGCTTGACAGACTTGTCAGAGAGAGAAGCAGGGCGGTGGCATCGCTTTTTCTTTTTTTTTTTTTTTTTATTTGTGCCTTGTCACACGTTTCAGTAGCGAGCGCTTCACTTGATGCGGGAGTGCCTCCTCATCGAGCCTGTTTTGACATCTCCACAGCTCCACAGCTGCGTGTGCTGCGTGTAATTTCGGGAGCCAATCAAGCAGCCATGGACGCGTTAATGAAGGGTTTCTCTAAAGCCAAGGATGGGGTCGTGGCAGCGGCGGAGAAAACCAAGCAGGGAGTGACTGGAGCAGCTGAGATGACGAAAGACGGGGTTATGTTTGTCGGTGGGTGCTGGAAACATTTGTCAATATTAATATTATTATTATTATCATTTGTATTATTTGACTAATGGAGCCTCATTTCTTTTCAGGTTCCAAAACTAAGGATGGAGTCACAACAGGTAGTACCATGAATTAACGCAGACCTGTTCCATTCTCTTCTTGATCTGGAAAAAATATATATATTGTATGAATTTATTATTTATTTTAAAGAACTGTATGATAGGACAGGATCCTCACTGTACCTCTGCAGGTAGGTGTTGTGCTTCAACACCTAATTCCACACAGCCTGCCCAACTCCCCACGGGCCACGCCAGCTTTGGTATTTTCTCACATATGAGGAAGGCGGCTGTACTATACAGTACTGCAAGTGTAGTTAGTGTTTAGGAGACTGGGCTTAAAAGAGCAACACATGACATGACAGCAGCACTTAAAGCACATAAATGCATAAATATAAGGGAGTGAGAAGGGAGTGTGATATATAGACAGAGATGATGTCATGTCATTATTTATAAAAAAACAGCTGATTTGTGCATTATTATTCATCATAATAATGTTTCACCTTTATTTTGCTTGAATACACCAAAATGATTTGATCTATACTCTAAACTGTGTACATTCATGCTGAATGTACCATCCACCTCATTTACAGACCCAGGTTTAGACATTAAAAACAGTCCAACCTGGCAACACAACATCTTATTTAGTTGATTTTGATTATTCATTCACGTTTATGTCACTGGCCACTAGGGCCCTAAGTGCTATTTAAGTATCTCATTAAAAAGCACCCCCACATTAAGGGGCTGCACAGCAGTAGATACAAGCTGATAAGTTAACTTCATTATTGATTTGGGATCTTGTATGATTATTTTTAATTTTTATTTTCATAAAGCGTCTGTCCATTTATCTGTCCATATGTTGTTACTGAGTGTACTCATGCTCTCGATGTCAGTGACTGCTGGTTGCTGCTTTCTCACCTGCAGCAGGTCAAACTAACTTCAGAAATGAACGTCTGTTCCAACTCAGCACGATGAATAGTTAGCTGGAGAGATAATTAGACCTAACCATAGACTGATTCAATGTATAGATTTCCTTCCTTAATCACAGACTTGTCAACTGCACAAAAGTCAGTAAAGGGCAGCACCACTCAAATTACATTTACTTCCAATCACAATTAGTTTTGTGAGTCCTACATTCGGATGTCCTTTACAATACGCTCCTCTCCTCTCTCTTCTTCTGTCATCCATACAGTTGCAGGTAAAACTGTGTCCGGAGTGTCTCAGGTGGGTGGAGCGGTGGTTACTGGGGTTACTGCTGTTGCCCAGAAAACCGTGGAGGGTGCGGGCAATATTGTCGCTGCCACCGGATTGGTCAAGAAGGATCCAGCCAAACACGTAAGAAAGAGACTTTGCATTAAACGTCAAACTGAAATGAAAATGTATCTTGTAATAAACTATAAAGCGTGATAAGTATAAGTTATATAATATTATATAACTTCAAATAAAACAGAAATACAAGCAGTTGTCCAGTTGGCGAAGTTGTTAGCCATTGCTAAGCTGATTAACCATCAGATGACTTCAGATAATAAATGATCAAGTCATCCTGCATTTACACTAGGGGCAGCGTCGCTTTTAGAAAACCACCATTTACAAAAAATGTAGAATAAATCTAGTTTTGTTGTTTTTGTGAAGCTTTTGATTGGTCACAGAAATTTTATATTTTCTGACCTCTAAGATATACAGTAGTAAAACATGCTGCACAAGAACAACTGGCTCTCAGTCGACCCCATACATGAGAAATATCCACGAAGACACAAAAATATGTCAGTCAGAAACTATTTAAAGTTCCATTAAATAGATAGCTAAAGGATGATGGTGGTTTATATTTCAGTGCTGAATATTTACACTTCTGCAGAATCAATAAACTGTCTATACATATTTATTAAAATACTCATAGAAGTGTTTGGAGCACAGCACATCCCTCCATTTCACAACAGCGGCTGCCAGCAGCAACTCTTCACCATGTCAAAATGGCCTCCTGACCTTGAGTCATTTGTCATCACTTCTCACATCTGCTGCGTGTCTATGAAATGAAAGCCGTTACATATTGTTAGCTTCTCCTGTGTTGTTCATCAGTCAGTCTGGCCTTCGTTTGTCCAGCGCAGGAGGAGGAGGAGGTGGTAAAGGCAGTTTACCGTAGCAAACAATCTACTGCTGTGGCACAAGTCAAACATGAAAAATGATTTGTCTCTCCCTTCCTCATGGGCTCTTTCATTCCATATATTCTGCCGTCTGGATCTATTCTATCCCTTTTAGCAGATATGTGTAGTCTTGTAGACACCACAGAGGTGATGTCTTCTGTGGTATTTACACTGGGATTTTATAAAGTGCAGCTCACAGATTAGGAAGACTATTATATTAGTCTTATTATTGCACATACTATTTTAAATTTAGACCAAAACATATGAATATTTTAAGAGTTAAACCTCAATAATAAAGCTTTGCCAGAACGTGTGTTATGACAATTACACATTTGATCCCAATTGACAGCAAGCACTAGATTCTCACCCTAAATCACAACATTTCCACATTTACTTTACACCAGCTCCCATTAGCAGAGAAAATCATCAGCATTCAAAGAAGACTGACTTAACAATAGGAACAGATGGCCCCCATGTTCTTCATGCACTGCTTTGTTCTCACAGTTCTTCTTTTTTAAAGTCAAACCAAAGCGGTTACACTTCCCCACATGTCCACTGTTACATATCTGGATAAATAAGGTGTTAAAATGTAATGCCAATGTAATTCTGAAGGGAGGGAATGTGCCTGTAATTACCCTGCTCTATTAGAACATCACTGTGAGTAGCAGGAAGTGATAAGTCAGTCAAATATTTCCCTGGGCAATGCAAACACACAGAATGTTTGTTGTGATGCTCAATCTCCCATCTCTTAATTAGCGACGACACACAGGGGGATCCATAACAGCAATTTAGACACCAAGTGATAACACACACACACACACACACACACACACACACACACACACACACACACACGTTTGTTTGTAATTAAAGAAATGTACCCTATAAAAAGACAGGATACCAAGGAAGTTATCTAGTTATTCTTTTGCCAATGGTAACATCTGACACTTTTCAGCAGCTCCTTCACTAAAACAATCAGTATGTTCTTCACTTTCCTTTTCAGCTTCTGTTAGTCGCAACAGCCGTTCTACATGCATTCGATTTCGTTATTAACCGCGCACAAACAACTCATTTCATCCTCCACAGCAGTTGTGTTATCAAGGTGGCTAGATAGCTAATCGTGCTATTCACCCCGAGGGATTAAACTCAGACGAAGCTCCACCTGGAATGCGATCAGTCTCATTATGAAGAACGCGGACAAGCCAAACTGGCTGGCAGAACAGACAAGCAGATGGACGAGCAGACACAGAGTGGACTGACTGACAGAAAAATAAAAACATAGATTAAAAGACTATATCCTGGTATTCCCAGAGAGAGATTGACAGGCACACAGCAGCAGAATGT
Source organism: Anabas testudineus (assembly GCF_900324465.2). NCBI lineage: Eukaryota > Metazoa > Chordata > Actinopteri > Anabantiformes > Anabantidae > Anabas > Anabas testudineus. The sequence continues at coordinate 7,217,011 of NC_046621.1, read as the reverse complement.
CCTCATTTAACCATCATTCCCAGGCGGCTCAGCAGTTAAACGTCATTAATATTGATTTCGTTTAAAAATTGATGCCAGGTTGAGAGAGCCCATCAAAGATTGTCTCCCGTGTCAGTCTGACAAAGACACACACACACACACCAGAAAACAGTGGATGGAGGGATGCTGAGGCTTGATTAATCTCCTCATCTAGCTGTTTCACCGATTCATCAGCTGCCGGTGACTCATATCAGGAAGACACAAAAGCCAGAAAAGTAGAAGGAGGAGAAAATGACAGTGAGATACTGGGGCAGACACAGTGGTGGGTAGGTAGAAAGGTGGAGAGCAGAGGAGGGAACATGACACAAAATAGGAAATAGTCTCAGCAAGCACATCTTATTGCTCAGATCTTTTCTGCAACGTGTAATATAATACTGTTTATCCCGTCCCCAGGAAGCAATTTCTGGTTGAAAATTGCTCTGAAACAATACAGTCATCTTAGATAAGGTATTTCTTTGATTTGGCTTTGGAAAATTATGGTGTACAACAATATTTCAGGCTTTATTTGTACTTAAAAAGTGACTCAACAGATGTTAAACAATTGAGCAAAGTTTCATCCAATCACAGTAAATAGACACAGTGGTAGTCTACAGTGTGGGGTTGTGTGTGTTTACATGAGCACATCACCCTGACTGCTGGGTGAGCAGATGGAGACTTGATGTGTGGTGTTAAATGCAACAGGTGGGGGAAAGTAAAATATCTGGTTGTGGAAGTCCCCTATAATGTATCCATGGCTGTAGTTAGAATGGGTGAATCGCATTTGTTGTTTAAAATTGTCAACCTCTGTGAGTTCACACTTCTGTAAAGGCCGGGACAGGTTGTGCCTGATGGTAACTCAACCAACAAATGCCAAAAATGCACCGTTTGTAGAGCAACTTATACAAATGTCACCATTTGTACCTTTTCTTTTTTAAATAACACATCACTACAGGTAAAGTTTAACATTTAGAGCGATTTTAGCAGAAATTGAATATTGATCATGACACATTTTATTGATCCGCTTGGGGAAATTGTTGTTTGGATGGCTGCAGTAGATGGCGGCACTACTGTGGGGTGTCAGCGTCTTGTCTAAGGACACATCAACATGTAGCCAGGAAGAACCAGGAGTCGAATCACTTTGGACAAAACAAACCAGATGCAACCTTAACGTAACAACGTTCACGTTTTATATACTTTCTAGGTATAGCTCAGTTTCTAACCTCTTCACTTGCCACTCAAACTGACCAACTTGGTAATTGAGAGATCTTAGTTTGGATTAGAATAATTACCGCGTCTTGGGGGAACTTCGTTATCATGGTTAGTAAAAAATAACCACACCTGAAGGAAGGGGGGCTTTTCCTATTTGAACTTCTAGTGTCTGCTCATGTGGCTGAATGTTCTACAGGGGGAAAACTTAGGTCTATATACTGTAAACTGTAATGGCAAACATCTGTGTATCCCTGGCATCATGATCACACTCAAAGATACTGTAGTCCCTTGGCATGTATGATTATGCCGGGGCTCAATAGGAGGTACAAGTTATGTACAGTAGTTACTATAACTCCCTTTGGAAAACAACCTCTGCCTTATGAATGTGATTTAATAGACCCTAGTATACAGAATCTCCTCTGCTTTTTGTCTTTCACACATCAAATATCAGTCCCTGCCTCCTTTCTTCTAAAGTTTATTAAGACCAAGAATACATTATACTGCATTTTATTTAAATTTATCTAACTTGGCTTTTTCTAGAGTGATGATGCCTCAGCAGCACAGAACTTGGCAGAGTCACCAATTGATACCGATCCTGCAGATGTGACAGAGGTAAGACCGAACACATGCCTGATGTTTGATTCAAGGTTAAAATGCTCACGTCACTGGAAACCATTTGCATGCATGCCGGCAAACTGACCGCCCACTTCTTGTGCCTCTTCTCCTCCAGGAGGACAGCGATGACTAAATTGATTGAGAGCATCACAATCGAAGATCAACGACTGACACATTCCATGTCGCTCTGCCAAGTCCCGTCGTGCCTCGTTCTGGTCCTTCATGGAGTCTGTGCCCGGCGTCTGTGTGTGCGTTTCTGTTTGTGGTGTTGCGTATGTCTGTGCAGCAGTATACATGTGTAAATGTTGTAGAGAAAGGGAGCTGGTATGTGAGTGTGTCTGTATGTCTGTATGTGTGTGAGTGTGTGTGTGTGTGCCTTTTGCACATCAGTCCTGAAAGGGACCTCAGGTGTGTGTCTCTCTGTGACCAGCTGTCATTTACAGTGACTCCCTCCCACTGAGAAGGCCACCTGGTCATTGTGTGTCTGTGTGTATGTCAATATGTATTTTCTTTCAACTGTGTGGCTATGTCAGTAACGGAAACATGGAAATATACCACAATTTATCACTTCAAGCACCTAAGTGTCTCTATATAAATGAACAATTTTCTGTGATCTAGCTGAAATGGAAGCATAATGATATTCTCTATTTTTGTCTGTATGCTGTCACTGTTTTTTGAGGTGGATTTTCAAGTGCTGCGCTGTTTGTGCATTAATATGATCTTTTTGAGTTATCCCTGCTATAACAACTATATATCATAATGGCTGGACTTTTAAAAAGAAAGAGCATGTAAACATGGTATTCAGCTTAATCGCTATGGTAAGAAGTGTTGAATAAAATCCATAAAAACTGTGTATTACTGGAGTTTTCTTCATTTATCAGCGTGTGTGAGGTCAATACTGATATGAAAATAGGTCACTGGGGACACCGTGTCATTATTAATGTAAGGAGACAAACATTTCCAGAAGGTTGCAAAAAAATGCAATTAAAAGTAAAATTTGTGATTTGTAATTAGTTGTTTATTGTGATGTCACTGACCTACTTAACTGTATGTGTAAATATAGGCACATTTTAAGTTAGCTGTCTGCAAAACTCAAAAAAGTTTCCTTTCTATTAAACATTTGAATTGTTGCAATCGATTGATTGCATTTTTGGAACATTCTTGCTTGATAAACAATTTCACCTGCTCAACAGTCTGTGGTCATTGTTGTCTGATTCTCCTCTTCATGATGCATCATACATTTTAAATAGGAGACAAATCTGGACTGAAAGCAAGCGCGCACACTCTGTGTCAACAAAGCGGTGCTGTTGTAGCAGTTGTGCAGAATGAGACCTGGCATCGTCCTGCTAACATATCCACCGACTTCCCAGGAAAAGATGTTGCTTTAATGGCAGCATATGTCTCTCTAATATCCCAATATATGCACCTTCACACATATTCAAATCACCCACTGATACACTGACACACCCCCATACCATCACAGATGCTTGTTATGGCACCTTTTGCAGATAACAGTTTTTGAACAGAGAACCTGATATTGTTTTCCTGAAAATAAGCTTAAACATGGATTTGTCTCATCACAGAAGAGGTTTCCACAGTCTTTCAATCGATCTGACAGGGAACGCAGCAGCGTTTCTGCACAGAACCAATGTATGGTTTGCAGTTGTGAAGCTGGATGCAGCAGCAGGCTGTTGAGGTACAATAAAGTTTCCTCCCAAGTCTGATTTTCAGTTCTCTCACAAGGTTTGTCACAAGCAATATTTATGACTTTGTTGTCTTAGGGGCCAACTGTGATTTTAAACTTGATGCCTCACTGCAGTAAATATTATATATATATGCAGTAGTAAAATACTGTGCCTGGTGCATACAGTGGAGATGTACTATGATGACAATGATGATTAGTTGATGTTTTTTTTACCATCAACCAAAACAGACATGATTAGACACAGAGATGTTTTGGTGTCAATGGGAGACAGGAGCCTGACTTAGTGACTAGGGGTTAGAAATATATGAAAATATAGAGTACAAACAATAAACCTTTCAATGCACTTGTTTATATTTCTTTTCATTTGAACTATTCTGAAAAACTGCACATTCTTTATTTTCTAACATTGTTTTCATGGGCATCAGCATGGATGTGTGAGCTCGCTGTGAACAATTACCTGGGAGATGGAGGAAGGTTCGGTCTCATGCACCAATATCACTTTCCTGCTTGAAGAATTTCATTGTATTCAAATGATTTCAGCAATATAACCATTTACGGTTAAATATTATTGGTACATTTTCATCAGAGGAAAAGAAGAGAATACTAAACCCGCGTGTAGCCGCTTTATTCTAATAAAGCATATTGGCCTTGAGTATGTGCTGCATCCAACTGATGTTTAATATAAAAAAATGAGAGCACTTACAGTACAGATCTGTCCTTGCAATCAACTCTTAACATTTTTCCTCTAAGACAGTTCTTAGTCAAATGCATCCTCATAGAACCATATCTTACCAACTGCACTGTGGTATAAATTAGTCATCTATCTACAGCTGCAGTATACCTTTGTCAGCAGTTGCCTATTGATGCAAGACAAATCCCTGTACTACAACCAAGAAATAAACAAACTAATCTCTCTATGTCCAAACAAGAATTAGCACACTGGACACTGTACATCAACTTCATATTCACTGGTTGCTAAATTTGAATTAGGTCTAAAACATATGTTAAAAGTTCTATTTGACAGCGAACATAAAGATCAATATACCCAGGAGAATTATTCAATTCATACCTCTTCTTGCATTTCTTATTAATAACTCCAGGAGAGAATCGTGTCGCAAAAGATTTGTTTTTCTCTTCTCCCTCACTTATTAGTATCCCTATCTGTCAACTGCTGTTTACAGGAACATTCATGCAGATTGAAGGCAGCTGATGACACATCATTGTTATTCATCACCTTGAGATACAGTCACAACAATATATTTCATTATTTATCATTTGGAGCTGTGAAAAATCCTGATATGATCTCGTCTCTGCTCCATATTTACCGTCATGAGTGAGGAGCATCTCACTCACAGTGTGCAACAGAGGCGGCAGAATGTAACCCTCGAGCATGTTCTGAAGAGATAGTGAAGAGCAAGAGTTGAGAAAGGAGCATCAAAGTAGACTGGGAAAGTTGAAGGATCATTCAGCACTTAAGTCCAAACAAACCAACTTTTAACCAGCTCTTCCTCCTGGACCATTCAAACCAGATTTGTAACCTGTGTACCAGCCCAGCTCTGCAAGCCTGTTTCCTGTTTCAGTGGTTGAGTCGCTCATAAAAGGTTTAGAAAAAAAAAAACATATCCGGGGATGAAAGTGGTGACACAGGAAAATATACTTTAACACTCACTACCAGTTGATTTTGTCTTATTATGAGTTGATACACAAAAAATTCAGAGTAAGACTGAAAACCTTTATGCATGTTTACCTGTTTAATTGTACTTAAACAATATAAAATGTGAGTCACAACAATGATGTTTTGTGCTCATTGTGAAAAAGAAAAATCTATCATTTACAGTTCTACAGATTTCATCCATGGCAGCAGGTTATCCACAATGGGAGAAGTCCATATAAACAGGAAAAGGTGATGGAGAGAAGTGTTGGAGTTCTGGTTTTCACTTCTTCTTCTTCCTCTTCAGAGCCTTCCATTCTCCCTCCTGAGTGGCCAAGCTGCCCAAAAGCTCCTTTACCTTCCTCTTTCTCTCTGCGTCACTGAAACACACAACGTGCAAAAGGTCAGACCACTCAACCTAAACATTTCAGTTCACCTGCACATGGACACTGTGTTTGATCCACACCTGCTCATGATTTCATTGAGCTTCTCTCTGGCCAGGAAGCGCGAGTCCTTCCTGATCTCCCTGAGAGCGCCCTTAAACTCTTTCTTGTACTTGTGCTTCAGTCGTTCCTTCTCTCTCTCCTCTCTGGTGCTGCCGTGCTTCTTTCCGTAGTCCAACCTGAAATATTTTAAACACAAACTGATGCAACACAAGCCAATGTCTTGTTTATCCAATACAGTGTTTACTAGACAGTTAATAATGACATCATTTAAAACAGATGTCTGTATTCACTGGATGGCAACGTACACTTCAACAATCTTAGGTGTGAGCAGCTTCAGGGGAATGGGCTTCTTCCTCTCAAAAACAAGTGGACTGTGAGTCACAGGAGCACTGCTGATTGCCTCCAGAATCTCATTGTGTACTTCCTGTAATGACAACAAATGTAATTAGGATGAAAACTGAAAATAAAATTGACACAGAACCGACCTTGTTATATCAAACGTATCTAACACCAACCTGTAAAGGCTCTGGCAGTGTTTGCGCAGAAAGATGCTTGGAAAGCAGTGTTTTGATTGGCTGAAAGATGTGCGGAAAGGAAGTGAGGTCTTTGTAGAGCAGGCAGCATCGCTTCACCAAGTCCAGGCAGGCAGACAAACACGTCAACCTGAGAAGGGACATGTGACATTGGTGAATGTTTTCATTGTGTGCAACTCTTCTCATGCTTAGCCCACCCTACTGAACCACAACAAAAGAGTCATCACACGCAGAGCACACGCTCCACTCAATCAACTATTTTCCTTCTGTTTTGCTGTAAAAACAAGAGCTTAAAATGCAGGAGTGCTCACACTGGCACTGGTCCTTTCTGACCTAACAGTCCAACATATGCACAAAATATGTTAATAAGAGCATGTGTATGTGGCTATAGGAGGGTATAAATGTAGGGAAAAGAATGTTTATGTATGACTGCTACCTGATATATCTATGGTCTGGTATGTAAATTAATTTTGCTTCTAAAATGAAGACAAATCCTACAATTCTTTCTCCTGCTACTGCATCATTGCTAAAATTAACACAAGAAGAAATCAAGTTCTCATGTAAAACGCAACGTGCATGATGTAAATTTACACACTAAACTGGAAAATGGTCACAACTTGGATGTGCAAGCTCCTTCTGTTGCATTTAGCTCCAGTATAGTTCCAGCGTTTCTCACTATTTCTGCATGATTCTGTATGCAAACACATGAATACCATCTTCACACATTTAGACCAACCTAAGCGTTCATACAGTTCACACTCACTCATGCATGCGCTATCACTGTGATAGTAATTATAACAGCTACTGGATTCCTCACACACAGTTGCAGGTGTGCATGTGTCACTGTACGCCCTGAAGGAACGCATAAATTAGTATATGACTGGGCACCAGGTGTGAGGAGCCGGAGTCACACACAGCACTGTGCTTATAACAGCAAGGAAGAACTGCACTTCCTGGACCTCACGTTCATTATTACCGGTAATTAAAATACTATATACAATCTTCTTAATTTCAAAATTATGTTAAATCTTTGTAACTGATATAAGATACATACGGTAGATCACTTAATCTATGATATTTACTTTCTATGACTCGTAGGTGCAATTAAATGTGATGAAATTGATTCCTTCTAGCATAACCAATTGTGACTGACTCAGAGTTTTTATGGCATGTTGTGGGTATTAATTTTAGTTTAGTACAAATAAAAATGCATATTCTCACAACCTGTGCACAATCATCGTCTGCTGAAGCCTGTTTGCAAGCTTTGCTTTGTGCCCACACACCAGCTGCTGTGTGAAACCATTGCTGGCGACGCATCAGAATCACACAAGTGGATGTATCATCTCTGAGCCACACAGCCTGTACAGGTCTGTACATAGGGTGACAACTTATGCTGGGTTTTCATATCCACACAGTCGTGGCCATTGATGAAGACCTACGTTACACATGACATCTTCATGGGCTTCATTATTTTATTTTTATTTTATTTTAGTACATGTCGGTGTGCTTCAATTCTGTCTCCACAGACAAAACCAAATCAGCCTTACACCTCTATACAGGTAATTAATGAGTCTCTCTTCATCTCCTGTCTAGCCGTTTCATTTCTCATGCTCTTTGTCGTGTCCAAACTGAACGTGTGGCCGTGTGAAGATTTCTCTCACACTTCAACCACCTCCCGCTCTTTCTACTGAGTCTATAATTGTCCCCAAGCAAGTGTTCGCTCTTGTTGTTATATGGATTTGTTAAATACTCATTTCTGAGTGGCAAATGAAAGACATTTCGAGATTTATTGTTTCTGTACGCTATGTCTTAGGGGGCAAGCTGTGAACGTAGCACTGAAGACACATCTGGAGAATCCTGTGAAGGGTTCAAACTTCATTTCAAGGAGTGAACAAATCAAGAGTGATATATGGAAAAACACGCTCGTTATAAAGATCCTCGCTTGACCATATTTTATTTAAAATTAATATTCACAAGTCCATTTGTATATTTAATTATTATAGCTGTTTTTGCCACCTGATTAAAATAACATTAAATCAGTCTTCAACCTGCTTCATTATCTCCAGGTTATGCAACACTCCTACCTGTGATTGTCTCTGTCAAGGTCATTTTTGAGGTCCAGGCGTTGGGTAGCAGACAGCGGCAGATTCTTCTTGCTCCAGCCTTTGCAGGATTCAGAGTCTGACAACACCAGCAGATCACTGTGTTTCCCTGATGGCCTGAAGGGTGGCACCACTGTGTAACCTACAACACAATATCAGATTGTCAGTTCTGTTTCACCTCACAAAATAAACACAGATTAAACGCACTATTTTGACAGAGTGGTATATTGGTGTGTGCTGCATGTTGTGAAACATGATCTACCTAGAGAAGTCTTGTCCTTCACGGCTAGGTGAAGCGTTCCAGCTAGGAAGTTGATGAGCTCTGGCACAAAGCGCTTTGAAAAAGAGACATACTCCACCGCCAGACAGCACAGTACTAAACCTGAAGTCACATCCTGCAATGATCTTACTGGACACTGACGACACACAAATGATGGACAAAACACACACACACACACACACACACAACACATGTAAGATTATGGCGCTAGTACTGAAAGCATAACATAACGACATAAGAGAACATTTACTTCTACTTAGATTTACTTCATGTAAACACTGCGGCAAAAGAAAACAGTTTAAGTTCACAGCTGTGGTAACCTGGAAATTTTGTAATGACGCACACATAATGAGTAATAAGAGGAAGAGTGGTAAATTAAACAGAACAAGAAAAAATCTAACTCCATTAGAAATAACAATGAAGAAGTTATAAACGGAGAAAAAAAAACAACATATTGAGGCAGGTAGAAAAGAACAATCAAAACAAAAGCAAAACACGCCTAAGAACACAGGCAATAACAAAAATACTGAAAATGGTTTGTACCCTGGTGAGAGCTTGGCTGATGTAAAGGAGCGCTGGAGTTGTGACTGGGTGCCTGAAGTCCGACGTAGGAAAGAGCAGGGCCGTCACCTTCAGATAGATAAGCTTGAAAAAAAAACAAACAAACACACACACACACACACACACACACACACACACACACACACACACACACACACACACAATTTATTGTCCCACACAGGAGGAAAATAATAGTAATAATGTTTACAGCAGCTGTGTGTGAGGTATTAACCTGTACTCAACACAAGTGATGTTAAAGAGCAGCAGTTAGCGTTGCTGAACTTTTGCCCTCAGGTGTTTCCTTTCAGTCTACTTACACTTAGTTTATAACATTTAGCTAAAATTGGTATTGCTAAATTAATATATTTATTGCAAAATGTTCATTACTGTTGTTCATTTTGGAGGCTGCAGTTTTTCCTACTGTTGGATTGTACTGCATTATATACTCAAAATTATAACCTCGGAGGGAGGATTTACTGGACAGTTGATGGAGACCGGTTAATCAAACATACCTTTGACCAAGAGACTTTTTTAAAAATTAAATCAAACTGTATATTAACTACTTGAAGATGACATTAAATTGTATATAATCCAGTGAACTGGATTATATAATTATATGTAATGAATGTTAGGTGAGTCCAGTAACATTTAAAACCTTTACATCCTTCAAAAATTTACATGTTAGTGGAGTTCCCAGTAATTAATCCATACCATGTCTAGAGCTGGGAAACCTGCATGCCCTTTGACCTCAAGAATCTCCTCCATGCTATGACCTGCATCTATGAGGACACTCTGCAGGGACTTGCAGGCTGCTTCTGGAAACATCTGACACAGAGCATACAACTCTCTACAGAGAGAAGAGACGGTGCAAGGATAAAGAAATGTATTTAAAACGTGTGTAAACATTTAAATCCAGAGGTAGACCTGAGAAAGAAAAACACTGTCTGAACTCACGGTATGAGTTTATCTATGGCGGTGAGCTCTGGTGGACTCCTGGTGGCCAGTTCTCCAATGTACTCCAACAGAAAGCCAAACAGTTTCTGAGATAAATAGAAACATAGGTTCATACAGCAGTAAATGTTGACTAAAACTGCTTTCAGAGACAGATGCACCAAACCCATTTACAAAATGAAAGCCTAGTCCACTGTTTGTACCTGCAGTTTGAGTTTATTGCCTACACCCAGACTAGGGTGGTTGCACTTCTGGGTCCTGGCCACAATGAGGCGCTGGTTGTCAGGGGTGTGACCATGGAGCAAGTCCTTCAAGTCGCTGAAGGTCTCTGGAGCTATAAGCGAAGGAAACACAGAGTTTACCAGATTATTAACTTACAGTGCTTTCTCAGTTTCACCCAGATACTTAAATATCTATAACATCTATCTTGGATTACGCTCTGGAAAAAGTACCTAAAAACTGAACTCAGTCTCGTTTTTTAAATGTGTGTTTTATGAGTGTAGTTACCAGTAAATGTGTAGGGGAGCTCAGCTTTGGCTGCCTCCTGCTGGGCCTTCATCTCCTCTTTGCTCAGACTCTTCTTTGGTTTGGCACCAGTCTCTTTATTCTCCTGTTTTCCCTCCTCATCTTCACTTTCTTGCTCAGAGTCCAGATCAGAGTGACCATCTTCTTCTTCCCCACTGCTGTCCTCCTGCTCTTCTCCTTCTTCTTCTCCTTCATCATCTTCATCTTCGTCGTCATCATCATCTCCATCTCCCTCCTCTGCCTCTGAATCCTCCTCCTCGCCATCCTCTTCCTCTTCTGCATCTTCATCATCCCCATCTCCCTCAGACTCATCTCCAATATTCCATTTTCCATCCTATACAAACAAAAAGATAAAGAACAAAATATTCTGCACCCAAATTATGGCTTTTTCCAAAGAAAACACATATCTACATATTGTGCCGTCTGTTACCTGATAAGCCAGGGTCTTCTTGTCAGCTTTATCCAGGATGAAGCCATCATTAAGGTCATCAGCAGACATGTGGCTCTGAGTCTGTGCACTGTCTCCGGCTTCACCTCCCAACATCCTCCTTAGTCGATCAGCCTGGAACACAGGGCAAAACAAATCCACACAGCATTAAAACATTTTTAAAACCAATATTTTATGTAAAGAAAACAAGACGGTGTTTGCACTGAGATTAAAATGTTCAGCAGCTGCTCTGTACCGTGAACGTACCTCAAGTTTCTGCAGCTTCTCTCTCTCCTCCCTGGCGAGCTCCTCTGGAGTTTTCATCTTCTCTGAGGGCTGAGCCTTCATCTCAAAACCGAGCTCCCTGACCATCATGTCATACTCGTCCAGCTGAAGACCGGAGTAGAACAACAAAAAACGTCAGTTTCACACTGATGAAAGAATTGCTCCAAGTGGATTAATAAAGTATCAATTGTAATTTTTTTATTATTAAGAACAGAAAACTAACGATCAACAACATTTTGCTGATTCATTGACATATTCTTGCCTTGGGCTTCTCCTCCTGTTTGTTGGCCTGTTCGGTTTTGGGCGTCTTTTTCACCATCAGAGCCTGGATGTTTTTCCAGTCCTGATCCAGCTTTTCAGTCAGTTCCTGCGCCTCTTCTTTCTGTACCTGTCTTTCCCGCTGAGAAAGAACCCAGCGGTTACTCATTTTGACCCCAAACTGCACCTCCTCTGTATTAGTCACTGTTTAACTTACAATAAAGTGAAAGTGTCATCATGGACCCAAATCCAAACAATAAAGGGTCTCCAACAACAGGTTTAAGTTACTGACTTACCTTCTCCTGCTTGGACTTCTGGATGAGTTCTTCAATGAGCTCCTGTCTGGACTTGGCCCTCTGGCTTCCTTCCTCTTCCTGTTGGTTCCCTGATGTTTTCTTTGTGAGGAGGCCCCCTCCTCCCCCGAAGTGGGATGCAGTGAGCTCAGCTAGATGCAAAACACATAGAGTCACTGTTACATGCCAACTGTCTCGTCTATAATATGGCTTCAAATATCAGAGCTTGCTCTAAAGTGCAAAACATTGTGTTTTTATAATATAAAGTTAAATTATAGTTTCATGTATGTGTTTTCTTGTGATTGTGAAAAGCAGAGACACACAGATTACAAAAAAAAGGTCTTCATATTTTATAATACTAAGAAGGCACTGCATCAATTTATGTTACAATAAGCATAATTTAAGCTTGGAGTGTACTCACCTGACAGTAGTCCTTTCTCTTCTGACTCATCGTCACTATTCACAATGTCATTAAATTTCTCCATTTCAGCCAAAGACTGTCCATAATGAGTCAGCTCCTCCTCCTCATTCAGGTTGTACACATCCTTCTTATCATGGACACGCTGAGAGATTATGCAAAAGGACATATGGAAGACATAGATGCTCATATTCCTATTGTCATGTAAGTATGAAGGATTTAATTAAACATTAACCTGCATGTCAGGAGCTGTGTGTACAGCAGCAGGTAAAACTAATTTTTCCGTGACTGACCTGTCTCTCCATAGCAAACCTCTGCAGGATTTTGTCCTCAGGTGCCATCTTGGTGTCATACTCGCCAAAGCGTCTGTCAATAAATTTGCTGGACTTGTTCTTCTGTTTGTATTCCTTCAGGAGGGTCTCTTTTCTCTACAGATCATTGAAGAGCACTGAATATGATTTCTGCCCACTCTCTCTCAGGCAAACACACATGCATACACGTAAACATTCATTCTTTTCTTGTTGAGTGTAAGAGTCGAAGGTGCCTGAATCAAACCATCAAGTGTGTATGAATAAAATCATAGAAGAAGCAGAAGTAAAATTTAAGTCAAGTGTGCAGATTCTACTTTTCCCCCCTTTTTTGAGTCCTTTTAGCAGAATATCCCTGTCCCAGCATGATGCTGTACGCCAGCAGGTTTCACAGCACAGATAACAGATAGTTTTAAATGGATGGTGAGCTGTAATGCATGGCTTCCACAGATACAGTGCTGAAGCAAGAAGTTAACTTTTTTTTATTATTATTAGAATGCAAAATTGTATTAACAAGCTCATAATTTTATTAGTATTAATATAAGATTTTATTGGATTCTTAGATTTGTGTTCTACAGCTTTTATTTGCAGCTGTGGTTCCTTAGGTGTTTAATCACTTCGACAGAGAACCAGGAGCAATATCCACAAAGCATTTTAAGGGTTTAAATATCTTTTAAGTGGCATATGTGTTTTATTTAGGACTCCTAATATTTTGTTTGAGAGGATGGCTGAACAGTTAATCCTCTTTTAACTCATATTGCAATTTCACAGAATACAATTTTCTAAACACAAAGCTGCAGTTTTTCAAAGATTGTTGTTTTTTAATGCTACAGATTTTAAATAATGAAAGAGGTGCTCTGCAGGTTTACGTAAAAACAGTAGAAGAAGAATAACATCATTGAAGAATGAGATATATTAGTAAAAAAAACAAAGATCACAGTATCGACATGCAGATGGTGATTAATGCTAGAACAAATGTATTTATTAATGAAATCTGTGACAGTTTATAAAAAAAACACCTGCTTCTGTGTATAGATTAAACACAATATCATCTACAGGGTCAACTTATGTTTGTCCATTCAGTAATTTTGTACTAATAACAGGTGATCTGGTTATATGGGTTGCAAATGATAAAGTGTGGTGACGATAACAATGTAATAAATTATTTTACCTTATTAATGGCTTTGGATCGAGACACACCTGGAAGACCCACATCATGTTTAGTTTTTCTACCAAGAATATCAAATTTCTTCCTGTTGATTTTCACTTCAAATGGGTTGTTTTTGATTTCAGTAGAGGCCTTGGTCTTTCGGACCTTGTCAGCAAGGTTCCTCTTCTTGGGTGCCTTCCCCATCTGTAACAGCGCAATGCACCTATGAGTTAACATCACTGACATTACATTGTCATTACACAATGAATACTGATTCTCCTGTGTGTCAGGAAAGATAGATCCTTAAAGTGACGTCTTGATTTTCTTTATAAGAAAACAGATTGCTCAACGGCACATTTATGTTTATTTAGAAATGATTCATTACATCTGTTACACTGCAAAATTAATGGGTTGACTGTGTGTATACTTTTATCATTTTGTATAAATATGATAAATACATGCATGCAATCTCACTGATTACCTGTATTAAAATACCCACCAGGCTTTCACTAAAGCACAGTGTAATACAGTGCAACACAATCATTGTACAGTCTGTCAACCTATCAGACTGTGGTCACCATCTCTATCTGAAAGACTGGATGCACTGGATCAATTTTAAACTCTTCCTTATTAGCGTTACACAAATTAACAACATTGTGCTCTTCCTCCCTTTTTTTATTATGTTGACGTTACGTTTTGAATTTTTAAGTTGAAGTACAGCGCACGTAGCTAGCAAAAGTATCTGCTAGCTAACTAGCACGTAGCTAGCAAACGTATCTCTTGACTAATCTCCTGATCAACACTGTGTGTCTGGCAACAACTGAAGTCAAATGTCAAGCGTTATGAATAAATAAACAGTTAAACGACAGAAGAGAGTTAACTAAACCTGTGCTATAGCTAACTTTACTATGAACCGAAGACAGTTTGTAAACAAACTAACATAACCCTAGCTTAATCAACTCCGACAGGGTTTACCTTTTAGCCGCGTCCAGGGGTCGAAATATCAAATTCAGCCAGAAGAAAACATAGGATATTAACACTCTGCCAATGCTGATTATAATAAATAATACTAATATTTCACTGTCCACGTTGTTTCACTGAAGTTCCATTTGCAGCGTGCACAGCCTGGGGTCAAAGTTCAAAACTAAATCAACGACTTCCGGTGTGAAATTCCCGACAGTGCCTCTAGTGGTGGAAGCTCATCCTTCAAAATAAGGGCACGAACTAGAAGAATGTCTTCTTGGTTTTTATGTTTTATATATTTATTTGATTATAAAGATAAAGATTTAAAATTGTATTTGGACAGATCATAACTGCGATTAAAAACATGAACCACATATAAAGATACAGTATATTAATTTGTATATCACAAAATCAAATCTTACAACTCACAAGATCTAACAAGTTCTAACAAATACTTGAATGAACAAATTAATACTTGAATAAATGCATTTTAGGTAAATGTTAATGATACAAATAAGCCCAGCTAGAAATTCTAGATACTTACCTACTTTGTTCACTGACAGCTCAGTTATATAACAATCTTTGTTCTCCTCTTTAAATATTAACATTAACAGTTTTCTTGGAGAGAAGTATTGTGTACATGTGCACACAGTGTAGTCTTCAGGTAAATGGGCCAAAAGATTTACTTCTGTGTCTCATATTCTCTATGAGAATATACCTTATTATGACATCCTGATAGTATTCTATACAATTAATACTGCGTTCTGATTGATTGATTGATTAATTGATTGAGTCATCATGCTGGATCATATTACTGCCTGTATCCAGGACTTCATCATGTATAACCAGCTAATAACAACTGTTCCTGTTACATGAACAGGATAAGCAGCTTATTGGGTGTTTTGTTATACCACTTGCAGGAAGCTCATACTGACAAGCAGCAATATATTGTCATCATAATAAACTTAATTTTTATGGTCTCTTTTGTTGGAGATCTACTTGCATTTTGTTGAGTAGGTCCTCTGCAAACACGTCCTTCAAATCTCTAAGCTGTGAAGTGGCTGCTCCAGGGATTAAACTCCCATGGTAGTTTAAACTACTTTCCCTAGGTAGCTATAGTTAACCATGTTGTCCATTTATCGTGAAGAGTCACTGATTATTATATAAATGACCACCATCACACAACACTGACGTTAAAGGTAGTGTTTTTTTATTCATGGTTGTAAAAGAGGCAAAACCATGAGAAACGAGAGGTGAAGTATTAAGTCTGTAGATGGTATAATGATGAGACGTTTAAATTGGAAGTAGTTCAGACAGAGAATACAAATCAGAAGAGCTGTGAGATTGGAAAAAAAAAAACACAATATATGTTTGACTCAAATGAAAACCATGAATATAAAGGACTTTAGTATAATTATCAGCACGGTATAGCTAAAACAAAACAGAAATCAGGTAAAAAGGGTAGTTACAGTCATTTCAAGGACAGTACACGCTCTAAGCACTCATGCAGTCCTTAGACAACCACCCACAGTGAGGTGAAGCTTCCTGTTAGTGTTTCTTTTCTGCGCACCACCAGTCAGGCTGCTAACTGCTAACAAATCCTTTATTAGAACACGATGGATAAACCCAAGTTAGGAAGCAATGCATGGAAACGGCCTTGGTATTGATGCCCTGCAACCTCAAGCACAGCTTATTTGCAGTCACACTACTGATTACACATCAGTGGTAAAAACTAAAACAGAACTGCTTCTCCAGTGTACGCTGTATCTTACTGCAACTGGAAACACAAAAGGTATTCAGTGGCAAAATCTGTTCGCTCAGAGTGGAGTTCTACACAGGGAAGTCCAGGTTAAGGGGTTGTGAAATATGATTGATCATGCAGCTTTGTAACAGTGACGTTGTCCTTTACATGTCCCATAACACTACTTCTATAGAGTGTGACCATCTAAAATGAATATGTGGTATGTGTTCCAAGACAGTGGTTTATAAAAGGAGGAGGTTCACAGTGCTCTCTCACAGCAAGTCATAATGGCTCAATTTACTTAGTGAGAAAACAAGCAAAAGTTAAAACAAAAGCTGAGCTGAAATAATTAAAATAAACAATAAAAAGGTGAGAATTTGTTTGTACATATGCCTTCATACTAACAACTTACAGCCAGTAGCAAATATATCATCAACGCTCTGAATAATCAACAAGCACAGTGCTTCCAGACACTTCCAGCGATGATTCACGCTTTACCGTGAATCACGATCCACATTACTTGGTTCAAACAATATCATCTGCAGGTTTACAGCAGTGCCGATGGGTAATCTGAATGAATCTGGGTTATGAAATATGAAACCACATCATATAAAGATCTAAACCACCATTTGACATAACTGTAAGTTAAGGCTGTGCCAAATACTAGCAGCCAAAAACTAAGGTGAGTAAAAAAAAAAGTTAAAAATATCCAGATGTGATTCATATTGAATGCAGATGATTGGATTTAAATATTGGATTATACACACATTCATATGGATTGTTTATGACTGCAGTCATGAGTCAATGATATATTGTAGTTCTCCTGGCCAGATATAATGCAGTTACATGGACGCGCAGCTTCAGAGGTAAAATTAGCACTCCATAATTCGTAGTTCTTACTGTAAAACTCCACCAGAGGGTACAAGCTTCTTCCTGCATTCACGCATTTTATTTAAAAGACACTTCTGATACAATCCCAATACATTCTAGTGGTTACAACAGTTTAGTAATACTCTTTAAAAAAAATTTGAGGGTGATAAAACCCTAAACCTCACATAGTTTGTGGGTCTGTACTAATAGACATGCATAAAAGGCCAGGTGGAGTGGACAAGCCTGTCTGCATCACTCACTCACAGCTAAAAGCCTCTAAGAATTCAAAACCTTTGCAATCAGTCATTTTTACACTGTTTACAAAATTGGCACAAACTAACGAGGAAAAACAGGTTAATAAGCAAATGATATCAAAATGATATCAAAACAACAAAAAGCATAACTGTGTAAGTGTGGCTTGATCGAACGATGCAATGATAGCGGACAAAAAGCGAAAAATGAAACGAGGCAGAGGCCAGCCTGGAGGACCAATCCAACATTCGCTAATCTAGGACTCGGACTTTTTTTTGTTTTTCTTCAGGAAAGAAGGAGTGCGGAACTTCTTTTTCTTTTTGGAGGGCGATTTACTGGGAGACTCGTCACCCTCTTGGTCGGCAGCATCAGCTGGTTCCTCCCCGTCAGCTGCGTCTGCAGGAGCAGGGGGCAGAGGTGGAGTCCTCACCAGGAAGGGCTGGGACATCAGACGGGTCGTCGGGTGTTAAATCTGGAAGGGTCTGTCTCAGGGTGGCTGCATCACTCTCATCTTTAAAAGTTTGTTCTGGCAAAGACTCTGAAGGATGGAGAGGTGGAGAGAGTTAGTGATCTCAGTGGTGAAACTGACAGGTAGGCATGTGCTGTTGAGCTGTTGTTGAGCAGCAGAGGCTATTACAAATGTGATAAACAATGAAATCCACATTTCTGTATGTTTTGCTTTATATTTATAAAGAAAAGCAACCCTTTGTCCACAGAACCTGGCTTTAAGAGATACTCTAACTACAGTATGTGCTCCTCCTTACAGCATCAAAGTCTACAAGACTTCCACAAACAACCTTTCCTCTAAAAGCCCCAAAATAGTACACATGGAAGGTGCACGTTTCCTCAGATCCAAAGCCAAACCACGGCCCACTGTAGGCCCACTATTTCGCTTACATAAAACACAGTAGCTAAGTAGATCTTCTTCTCTCTGGCCCCTTTTACTGTCCCTATTTTTTTCAGGCCGAAGTTGGTGCACATCATGTTAGTTTTTACCTTCATTTAAACAGGGAAATCTTAATGAGCGCAGTTCCCTTGCTCATTTGCACCCTGTGTACAAACAAACAAAAATGAAAGTGTACAACAACAGAAACAAAGCAATGCTTTAATAAAAATAAAAATAAAAAAAAACTGATGTGAGGTTACATAAGTCAGTGGAGGGCATAAAGAAGAATTCATTCCAAACCAGAGCAGCTCTCAAAGAGCAGAGAGTTAAAATTAGGCCTTGAATTATCAGCAGGAGCCAGAGAGTTAGCCAGTGAGAACAGTATTACTTCTGATCGCAATTCAATTAAATTGCTGGGAGTATAAAGACCATCTAGTAACATTATTTTCTTAATGCTCTAATTACTTTTTTAATGTTCCAAACCTTTGACATAATGTACCTAATCGACCCTCCAAGCTGAGAATGTCCAATCAAAGACCAGTGGCTTTAAAAGCTAAGACTTCACATATCATTAGCTAACTATCCTGTTTGTGTGGTTACAGGTCACATTAATCTCACCATGGACCTACTTCTGTTTAAAGCACCAATTGATTAAAAAAAGAATTATCAATAATTAGAGGTAAAACCTTTGCAGAAAGCGTATGTGCAGCTGTACACTGCAGATGGCAACAACACCTAAAGAGTGTGAGGCTTAATGGACAATATTTTCTTAAAAGTGCATATTTGCGTAGAAACATATAACAACATACTCCCAGCAACAAGAGTTAATAAGCCATGTGTGCTGGTGCTGGATCCAGAGATCAGTGGCCACACAGCATTCAAACCACTGCTACAAGCTCACACTATGCATCTGGGGGCAAACTACAATCCCACAAGTATGAGGCGTGAAAAAACAATATATACCAGTCTCTTAGATCTCATATCTAAAAATGAGGCCAAACAATACACAGATAAAATGGAGGAGAAACACCACACAGCCGAGCTCTGGGCTTTAACCATCTTTGAAGCTACAGTAGCGAGTCTGAGCAAAGCTAACAGCAGCATGTTTGGTTCCAAAGCCAAATTCAAATAAAACACGGATGTACCTGGTAAAGGACTCATCTGTAAAAGGACAAATAACATTCAACACATTTTGAAAACATTACCTGATTTTTCAGTGAGACAAAATGAAAAACAACAAAAACAACATGTGCATATGTGCAAGAGGGGTCAATTTGATTGTGAATCACTGGCAGGAATAAAAGAGTTATTCAATGGGGTTTACTTCAGAAACGTCCTCCAGTTATAAGTCGGGTACATGAGACTTTAATACAAAATATTAAAGGATCACAAGTAAAACAGGAGGGTTAAGAAAATGTATTAAGATAAATAGCTCTACGGTAATTTAATTTCTCTTTTCTTTTTTAAAACACTGCATCACTAACAGGAGATGGAGGAGCTCTGAAATAACCCCCATCAACACAGAGAGAAAGAGATTCAGAGAAGCTGAGAGAACAGAGTTAAGACAGACCAAACAGTCATAAACCCCAGCAGATGGATTAGTTCAGACCACAGACCAGCTCTAAAACTAGGCCATGCAAACACAAAAAGGGTAAATAAGCACACATACAGACACGGGCGTGGGGGAGAATTAGGATGAGGTGATGAGGAGGTGGAACAGTACGTACTTACTATGGCAACAGGTACTCTTTTGTATTTCCATCTCCTGATTGTAATCGCAGCCACAAAGAAGAAAAAGCACAAGTAGAAACAAATGTCTATGCAGATCAAACCACAGGCACTGAGTTAAACAAAAAAAAAAAAAAAAAAAAAAAAAAATCACCAGAGGAAAATTTGATAAAAAGAATGGCTGCAGACCATTCTTATTAGACCCCAAAATGATGGAGAATGGAAGTGACGGGGTAAAGGAGATACTGTACATAGAGACAAGTGTTATATAAAACATTTCAGGTATTAGATTACACCTGCGATCCAAGCTACTCTCACACTTCCTCCATCACTCTGACTAACGTTTTGC
Organism: Anabas testudineus; assembly: GCF_900324465.2. Classification (NCBI taxonomy): domain Eukaryota; kingdom Metazoa; phylum Chordata; class Actinopteri; order Anabantiformes; family Anabantidae; genus Anabas; species Anabas testudineus. Next base: position 7,196,487 of record NC_046621.1, on the reverse strand, counting down.
CTGTTAAACAACAGACTAAAGAGTACGCCTGGAGTAATGCCAATTATTGTTAACATCTTGTTCTTTTGTAGTTACAGTATCACAGATGATACTGCAGAATTAGGTGTAATCCAATAGTAATAAAGACCAAGAGGGAGAAAATACAAAAACTAAAATAAACTGAGACGTGTTTGCTGGGCTCCATCGTGAAACATTTATATCTTCACGATTTAAAATATCACTGGCTCCCTTTTCCTATTTCCTGTCGTTATGACTAATGTATTTTGTGTAGATGATAATTCTGTAATTTCACATCTCAAATAGCATAAACCTGATTAAATACTCGAAACCTCTTGGCCTGTTATTACAGAAAACACAGCACATCATAGAATTATTAAAAAGCACAACAACGACAGACCCCAAGACAGACAGGCAGAAGTCTGCATTCCCACTGTAGACCCTAGAAAAACCTCAATCACTCAGCCAGAGGACTGAAAAAAAAACCCATGCTGTACCAGGCAGGACTATGCTGGACCAGGTAAATCATGTTTATCAAGCCAACCTACCTTCCTCTGCTCTGACTGGGGTGCTTGGTGGTGTGGTGGTGGGTTTCTGGCCTTTAGGCTCATTCTCAGGCTCTGCTAGCTGTTCTGGATCTGGAAACAAAACAAATCAGCAAAAACAGTGAGGACAGGTAATAGAGAAGGTTAAACCTTCTCGGTATTGCATGTGTCAGTTTATCTTTTGGCTGACATTTTTACTGAACCCCACATTTTGTCTCAGAATCTGAAGGCATAAAGAGCGGCAATTTTGCAACACAAAGAAAAGGAAAAATAGCAAACCAAAACCAAACCAAAACCAGGGAGGAAGCTTTAATCACAAGAACACTGCACACGCTTTCAAACAAGTCCCAATGAACTCTGCATTAAAATATAACTCACATAGACACCAAACCCTAACTGCTGTTATCTTTAATGGGAATCATTCACAAGAGGGAGAGTGGAGACACCGACAGAGAAGACTTCCAGGACAGGTTAGCAGGAAGAGAAGGAGGACATCATGTCCACACACGGGAAGCTCTGATTGGATGTTTGAGCTCAGACACAGCTTCCTCAAAGGTTAGCACAACACTCCACTGCAAAAGCGCTTTGCCCCCTCTCTCTCGCTCCTCAGCTCCTCATCCAATCAAACCACAGAAAGGTATCTGAACTGACAGAGCTCTGATGCCTTTGCACAAGACATCAGAGAGAGGGGATGGGGGGGGGGGGGGGGGGGGGGGATAATCAAGCAAAAAGCTTCAGAGATTTAACTGTAGGCAGGGAGGGTGCTTGCATGTGGACACCAGCAGACTCCAATCCCCCAGAAAGAGGAGAAGACACATCAGGCAGGGATTTCCAGATCCCCAGTGCACTGTGTGTAGTGAGGCTGACCAGGGCTGAGCAGGGGAAGAAGGAAGCAGAAGGCCAGAGTTTACATTTAACTTGGCTTCATCTGCTGTACCTGGAGCCTGATCTGCCTTAGCTGCATCTGCCACTGACGGCTCCTTGCTGAGGGCTCGCAGCACAGCGCAGTGGAACTCCTTATGAGGGGAATCGGGAGCTGAAAAAACCTCATCTGTGGTCGAAAAAACATCATCTGCAACAGTCTCTGCAGAGTCTGCGGCGCCCTGAGCTGTCTCAGCCCCACTGGAGCGACTGTGGGATGAAGAGTCCTGCTCAGAGGCTGGTGTGGGAGGTGCAGCAGCTGGAGGCAGGTATTTCTCTAAGATGGGTGAGTCAGTTGTGGTCTGAAGAGGAGTGGAGACAGAAGCTTGACCCCCTAGTACAGTTGTAGGTTCGGGACAGGATACGGTGGAGGTTGAGCCCTCCCTACTGGCGTCTTGTCCCTGTACTGTGAATCCATGTGTATGTGTGTGTGTGGAGAGATAATGTCACGTTCTGCACAATCTGGGGTACATTTTTGAAATCCTGAACTCAACTTTAATCGACAATAAAGCATAAAGGAAAAAGTGACCAAGAACACAACAGCTCACGTCACGTCTGCTTGTTGCTTGTTCAATTACCTAACAATTTAGATGGAAGTGATTTCAGAAGCAATATGTGTCGTCATCTAAACAGAGTGGAAAGTAATAAAATACGTTTAAATATTGCTGGTGACTATGTGTGAGTTTGCTATTTTGATCGGCAGACAAAATATTTGTTGAGAGCTACTGAATCCCACCCCCTTTTTTGATTCTCTCATCCACTCGCCACCTTTACCTTCAGTCCCTTTCTGTTTCTGCTCCACCTCCTTGCGGTATTCCTCCAGCTCCTGATCGGTGAGTTTGGTGAAAGGGTTGGGACCCTGC